>NC_142527.1:20810200-20965200 GCF_964205215.1 Stylophora pistillata | reverse complement strand
TAATTATTTGACGAGTTTGTTGACGAGCTAACTGCTATGAATATATGAAAATCATACATTTGAACAGCGGCTAAAGAAACGCATATGAGAACGATCTTCGCAGGGAGGAGCATTTCTTAAGCAGTAGCGAAAATAAGACCTGAAATAAATTCAGGCCTGGACGGGATTCGAACCCATGACCTCTGCTATACCGGTGTAGTGCTCTACCAACTGAATAATTTGGATATATCAACAAAGTTGAAATGGTAAATTGGCCACCGTAACGATGACAAAAGCTGACGTTTCGAGCGTTAGCCCTTCGCTCCAACGAAGGGCTAACGCTCGAAACGTCAGTTTTTGTCATCGTTACGGTGGCCAATTTACCATTTCAACTTTGTTGATATATCCAAATTATTTCGTTACTCCCACCGACGCAGCCCCAAACAGTTTCTTTCGAAACTATCAGCCTCTACCAACTGAGCTAACGAGCCAACTGGGAGCTGGTCATTATGGTGGTTCGTGATAAACCCGTGAGGTGATGAGTCAACGGCTATGAATATATGAAAATCACATATTTGAACTGCGGTTAAAGCACTGCACCGGTATCGCATAGGTAATGGGTTCGAATCCCGTCCAGGCCTTAACTGTTTTTTTTCAGGTCTTATTTTCACGTCTGCTCAGGTAGTGCTCCTCACTGCGAAGATCGTTGTCATATGCGTAGTTGACGAGTTATGTGACAAGTTATTAAAGTAAGAGCCTGGGTGCTAGTATAGTGGTTGACGGGGCAAAGATGGAGGCGTTTTTGGACGTTCTTGATGAATAGATTGAGCAATACTTCAAACTTGGTTACAACCTAGAAAGAAATACTTTCATGTTTCCTCTTAAGGTAGGATCAGGAGCTCAGTTTGCGACAGCTGAAAAGAATGCTAGCCCGTAGAGACCTTAAACGACGGAAAAAATATTCCAACCTGAGAACCGTTATTGTTGCTATTGAACAAGAGCAACGGGAAAGTGGAAATGATATTGGATATAGGTTTGTTTGGCAAAGAAAGGTAACAGATCGCGGCCTTGTGGTTTCTAAAGAGACGGTACAGCACTCTCTCAGGATCATAGATCCCGATGTTGTTTAGCTAAAACTGTGGTCCCCAAAATATTTTTCTCACCTTGCCCTAGACGTTTTAAGTTTTTTACGACTTTGCCTGTTCCTTTTCGTAAGTCCAGCCAAACCTCTATGGTCACTGGCCCCCGTGATAGCCGCTAATTGTGGCTTATAAAGACACGCATTTAGTGTTACTTGTAAAACTCCCGAAGAAGTCTACGACAATTAGACGAAACGCGTCTGAGAATAAAGAAAGATTTACAACTTGCCATCACAGAAGTGCTGATCATTAGTTTGGTTTTAAAAATAAATTGCTCAAAAAGTTAACTAAATAGTTATTTAAGAAAAAGTTGCAAAAATAATAAATTATTTAAAAATTATTTAAAAAAATCATTTAAAAAAGTCAAATGACGATTCAGGAGAAAAAATTCACTCATTAACGCCTCACAAAAAAAGTATAGGGGACCCTCTCCAGTCTCCGGTCGTCCACCTGAACTGGCTAGAAGTTTAGTCAGCGGAGCTAGTGAGCTAATGACTTTGCCATCACCGGAATATCGCTGAACGACCTCGCTGAACAAGAAAGGCTCTGCCTTCTCTTCATTACGCAAGTAATCATTTTTCTTGTTTGACACATCGGTGTCTTCACTCGCATTACCATTTAATTGTACCGATTTGAGACACAGAGTTAAACAACTGACTCACGAGGGGCGGTGTGCGCAGTCCGATTGAATTGAATTGTGGTAGCGTTATTTTCAAAATAGCGGTAAAAGCGGCAGATGTCGGCAGATTTTGACTGAACATTCCGTAAAAGTCAGGCCGTTTCTTTTTCCTTTCACTATAGGTAAATATAATTTGATACATTCTGAATGTGCAGAAGTATTTTTCGTACGCCTTTGTCACATATTCTATCGTTCTCAAGGACAAACGCAAGCACTGTTTTTCAGCATGTTATTTGAGGCCGGTCTTCAAGAAGGTGAAATTCATTGTACGTAGTAGTTTGAAGCCTTTGAAAGATTGTTATGGCCCTTTTAATCCTTCTTCAATAGCCCTGACCAAACGCGCTCCAGCGGAGCAAATGTTTCATGCATTTTAAGTGATAGTGTAGACCCCTTTATGGAGCGAAAAGGCCCATTGTTGCGTTTGGTGTGTTGCGTTAAATAGCGTCACTACTGCAGTTTAGCTTATTCAGTTTCAGTTTATTATTATAATTATTATTATTACAATATTACAAAAAATACGCACTGCCCGCAGTTAGCAAAGGCTAGTCGAGGCGGGCAGTATATACGTATATTAGGAAATAATAAAAGATTTACAGAGCAAGAGATTCAAAATTGTAGACAAATTACAACTGCATTAATACATTTAAAATGTGGCAAGAGGACAGAACAAGCTGGGGTCTTTCTCATAGTTTTGCTATGAAAGTAGACAAATCAATATAATCGTCATATTTTTCGAGTCTCTGGGGAAGGAAACCACGAATTTTACTTTTAAAATTGTATTTTGATAGCCAGCGCACTTCACAAGACAAGCTATTCCAGATTCTAACACCATTTCTTGAAAATGCCCTTTTTTGTATATCTAATCTTGAACTTTCAACAAAATAGTCGCCTCTTGAAGATGATCTTGTCTTATGGGAATGAATTCTAGCTCGATAAGTGAATAAGTTAGATATGTTAAAAGGTGACAAATTATTGGATATGTCATGCATCAAGATGGCAACTGATCTAAAGTAAAGCATATACAAAGGAAGAAAACGAGAAGAAACAAAAACCGGGATTACATGAGATCTGTAGTCACCAATATACATTAAGCGAACGGCTCGTTTTTGAAGGATTAGAGTTTTATCTCTATGAATTTTTGCAGCTTGACCCCACGCGACTATACCATACAACAAATAGAGTTGGATAAGTGACGTGTAAATGTGGTTTAGAGTACTAAGGAGTACAAATTAAAGTGTCTTAATCTGGAGATAACGCCAATGGATTTACTTATTTTGGATGCAATGTGAGCAATATGGTGACCCCATGAAAGAGTTTCATCAATAAGCACTCCTAAGTATTTAATAAATTCCTTACGCTCTAGAGAAATATAACTGTTAGTATGATGGTCAAAGATTCTCAAATTTATTTGGTGATTCAGTTTTTTCTGTCTAGGCCAAAAAATAAAGTTAAATTTTTTTAATATTCAGTGATACCTTGTTAGCGATTAACCAATTGTAGATGTTACAGAGTTCAGCATTAACTATGGTTTCGACGGTAACTTAAGATTTTTATCAGCATATAAGAGATTAGTATCATCTGCGAATAAGTAAAATTTAAGTCGATTAAAGCTATTAGAGATATCATTTGTATAAATGAGGAAAAGTAGGGGTCCTAACACCGACCCCTGTGGAACTCCTGATAATATTACTTCCTTCTTGGATATATTTTTAGCACTAATTTGTGTTGTTTGTTGTCGACCTACTGGGTAAGAAGGAAACCACTTGCTCACTACTCCACGTATTCCGTAAGGATTCAGCTTTTGCAATAATATTGAATGGTCGGCCGTGTCGAAGGCCTTCCTCAAGTCAATGAATATACCACACGAATACATCTTTTTGTCCATGTTATATTCAATTTGACTGATTATGTCCAGGATAGCGTGTTCAGTAGATCGTTTTTCGCGGAAACCATATTGTGAATCATTAAGTATATTACGTTTCTCAAGAAAGCATTTGAGACGATGATACATCATCTTGTCGAAAATACGATTAAAAACAGACAGAAGAGACAAAGGTCTATAATTAGAAGGGTCAGATTCATCACCATTTTTGTATATTGGAATGGATAAGTAGATTGGACAAGTTAGATGGATAACTTAGATGGATAAGTTCCACATTCGAGTGATTTATTCATAATTATAGACAAAGGTTGACTAATGAAATGTTGAGCAGATCTTAAAATGCGAATAGGTAGAGAATATAATCCACGAGCTTTATTTTGAGGAATAGTCATTATTTCAAGTTCAATTTCAGAATGAGACACAGGATTAAAGAAGAACGAACCAGAGGAATTGAACTTTGGTAGATATTCAGTAAATTGTTTTGATGGATTTGGCATTTTAGAGGCTAAATTATATCCAACTGAAGAAAAATACTTATTCATTATATCAGGGAGCTCAGAGGAATTATAGCATACTTGTTTGGTTCGCAGGCATTTTAAAGAGCTTATATCTTTTCGGACCTTGTTTTCCGGCCTAGAAGACTATCAATACCCTCCCAGGTTCTTTTTAGTGTTTGTTAAATTTTCTTCAAAATATTTGTGGAAGTGCATTTTCTTGCTCATTCGTGTAAGCATCAATACTATGTTACCATAGATTTTGTAAGCATCAATGTCACCTGAACAATAAAGAGGGTTCTTTATTTTAATTGATTTTCTGATTCCCCTTGTTATCCATTATTTTGAGAGTCGCTTTATCTTGCGTTTTGAAATTGGCTTTAAAGGAGCGTGCTTATTGAGAAAATTGTTTATTTTGTAAATGATGAGAAAGATCTATTCACATCCCTTTCTTTTGAGACTGCTTCAATCAGGTCAACCTGTGAGAGGTTCAGCAAAAATTTTTCTCAGAATAATTTGAATAATCACGAGCTAGCTTACTAGGACAATTATGATTATAAATATTTTTAGTGGAGAGAAGATAACAGAATTATGAAAAGTGATCAGTTTGATCCGAAATTATATTACCACAAGTTATGTGGTTATCTTCTATATTACTCAGGAAGATATTATCAATAAGTGAGTATGAATTATTGTGTATTCTCGTTGGTTTGTCAATTGTTGGAGTTAAATTAAAACCTTGCAAAGGAAGTATGAAATTTTGAGCATGTTTGTAGGAGTAAAAACGAAGAAGATTTAGATTAGTATCACCCATCAAGAGAATTCTCTTCCCAGAGGCACTAAATATTTCAATTACTTCCTCAAAATATTCCTGGAAGCGCTCTGGTGAATTGTGCTGGCTATAAACAACACAAATTATACTTTCATATTTGGCTAGATGCAACTGAATTCAGAGAGCCTGAAAAGCTTCATTTGAACTTCTTCCAAGAACTGTGTATTTAAGTTGCTTATCAATATACATACCAACACCTCCAGCAGAAAGAGGTGTTGGCACATACTCAAAGTTGTAATTAGGGTATCAAGGGATTGAAATCCAGATTACCATGCTCATATTTTCTAGTTTCTGTGATTCCTATAATATCGAAATGAAAATCAAGTTCCTCTAATAAATGAGTTTGAAAGTTTTGTACATTGCTTTTCAGGCTTCGAATATTATTATGAAACAGTGAAAATACAGAACTTGAATGAGACGAGATTTGCAGGTCTTCTTTCAATTGGCGAAAGCTATGCGGAGAATAATATCTGCAACTGGCAAGTGAAGTATGGGCATCAAAGCCGGACCTTTTATCCAAGCAACTATTTAAAGTAAATATGTCCAAATTATTAAAAGTTGGTAAGCGTTCAAAATATTTCTTAGTAGGAAGCGTGAGTAGTCCAGTGGTCAGTGCGCTGGACTCTGGGTCAGATGGCCCGGGTTCAAGTCCTGGCTGGGGCTTGACGTTTTGTCCTTAAGCAAGACGCTTCACTCACATTGCTTCGTCTTCTCGGATAGGACGTAAAGTGGGAGGTCCCGTCTCCTGCACCTATCAATTAGTTAATTTCGGCAGGGGACGTTAAAGAACCCACATCACGAGATTACTGTGATGTGGTCTGGCCTAGTTGCTAGGAATGGGGGAGGGGGCATCTGTAAAAATTTCTTCTTTATTAATTGTAAACTGCCGCCGGCAGTCTGGAAAAAGTCCCCCGCACAGTGTTGTAAAGCGCATTAGAGCATTTACATGGAAATGCGCTATAGAAATTGATCTATATTATTATTATTATTAGGAAGGCTTGAATTAAGACTGTTCACTTAAACTGACCATGGGAGGAGATGACATCGCATAAATAGTGTGGAAGCTTGCGTAAGAGAGCTTTTCTTAAGTTTACCTTAGTTGATAATGCTGCTTCTTGACTTATGGTTTCTTAACTTGATGACTGCTGGCGAGACACAAGATTATCTAAATCCCTCCTACTCTTGATTGCGATGGGTCGAGATCCCTCGTTTTTCCTCAGCCATACTATCGAGTTTTTTGGTCCAGCATAATGTATAATTGAACCTTTCCTTTGATATTTTTGCAGCTGACAGCAAGCCTTGAACACGTGGAGTTAAATGAGCGAAAATTCCAGCATGCTCCAAAGAGACATTCCCGGAAGGCCAATGCTTGTTGGATTGATTTTTCTAACCTCCTTTCGAGATACCATGACTTGCTCACGGGTAATCCTTCGAGTAAATTTACAAATTATAGGTTTGGGTCGCCCTTCGATAACATGACGTGGTGTAATCCGGTGAGATATATCAATGTCGTATGGTTTTACCTCCACTCCAATTCCATTAAAGATTCTTAAGCAAAGCTGTGACGTATCAGAAGCATTTTCATGCGGTTCCAGCTCAGGAACGCCTACAAGCCTGACACTGTATGAATAGCTATACACTTGAATCTGATCGATGGCCGTCGAAACTTTCGACACTTCAGTCGATAATACCTTCAGTAATTTTTCGAGGGCAGATATTTTTTCCCAAGCTCGATCTCGAAATTTAATAAGATCGTCATATTCTCCGCTTCAAGAAGTCCAAGGACTTCGATGCATCAGGATTGACAGTGACGCTTGCAGCATGGCCGCCAGTTTGATTTGACTTCAAGTCTTCCTGAATTTTCTTAAGCTCGGCTAAAACTTCTTCCACTTTTTCCTGCAGCTTGTCATTTTCAGCTCTTGACGATTGCACGGTTTCCTTTACCCTTTTTGAGACACTTACTCGTTTAAGGCAAAATATAAACACAAATCTCAGAGCTCTCAAAATTGCATCCGAACGCTACACAAACATGCGTATTCAACTGCAAGGACATGTATTATATGTAATCAGTCGTGATATCTACTTGCTGTGAAGGAAAATTAACTAATCACGAGTGTTGTGTGGTAAATCTTCTATCTTGATCATTGAATGAAGGAAGTTTAATTAGAGCAATGAAAAGAGTCACTTAATCCATAAAAGCCTGTACCTTGCGTAAGACGGCACACCAGAAATCTGGAAAGCAAAAGGCAGTCGATCGTTGAAAGGTATTGACAGGCCTGTGCGTCTCCTACCATTCGCTAGGGCTTTTAAGTTTTCTACCCCCGGCGTTTAGCTCTTATCAGGATATCTCTTCATGATTTTTCTTTGCAATGTGATAATAAGGGTCAGTTTTGAGGTGTCATTTCCACATTTGTATATTCTTGAGGCTTGGCAAAGCCGGATGAGATTATGTTACAATAGGTCTTCTTTGCGCCCGCTATTTTTTTGGTTTTAAACTATATTTTTCTTCTGCAGAAATAACTCCGAAGATACGTTTCTCAAAATCCTCAACTAGGTTTACTCTATTCTCAATGAGTATTTTGAAACTTTCTACGTTTTTACTAAACGTGCAGCGAGACAAATTCGTTCTGGGGTGGGGTGGGGTGGGGCTTCTCCTTTTACAAATCACGTATTTACTCTTGATGGAAAAAGTTCGTGTACTATAAGGTATCTGTCTCTTTAATAAGCGTTTGTATGTCAAGGGTCAATTTCCTATTAAATACGCGTCTAGGAATATAATTTCTGACTATGAAATTATCCATCTCGCCATCGGTTGTGAGTTTAACCGTTGCCCGCCATTTGTGTCGAGATTCTTAGGCAGATTACAGTTTCGACTCTTTCTTAATAACGTCAGTTGCTTCCGAAGAATGAATTGGTCACGGAGAAATGACGGGAGTCACGCAGGCCTGTCAAACTTTTTAACTTTCGAAGGAACGGCAACCGACTGTGAATGCCCATTACAGTCCACGTATACTCACGCTATCTCGCTGCCACCAAAGAAGTTCGAGTCAGTTGGTTCTTTGTTGGAAAGCTCTATAAGCGATGCTGAAGTTGAACTTAATGGGTTTGTGTGTGTTAGACAAGACCGTGTTGAAGAAAAAGAGGGATATGGGGGTGTTGCTATTTATGTCAGAGAAGGATTAGCGTTTCGTCTACAAAATAACATTTACACCGGCGGCCAGGAATGTTTAAGGATTGAGTTCATTGGAGAAAAATGCAAACCGACGTTAGTTTGCTGCACTTATAGAGCCCCAAATGCTGATTTCCACATCTTTATCTCAGCTCTACAAGACAGCAGGTCTAATGTTGACCTGAGAAAATCAGATGTGATCATTTTAGGAGACATTAACGCAAATATGATGTCCAATTCGAAATTACGGAAAAAAGATAAACAAGAACTACTCAGTTTTTTGCGCGCTTTTGACTTTACTCAGTTGATAAAAGAGCCTACTAGAATAACTGACACCTCCAGGACACTGAATAATTTCATTTTTGTCAATAATGATCATCGTATTGTTAAATCTGGTGTTATTCCGGTTCAGTTGAGTGATCACTACTTGGTGTTTGCGTTTTGAAAGCTGGTGTTTTCAGTAAGGCCCCACCGAGATTAATTGAGTGCCGCTCTTACAAGAATTTTGATCCTAATTCATTTCACGATGAACTTAGGAATGTTCCGTGGCACATCGTTGAGAGCGAAAGAAATGTAGATGACGCCCTGTTAACCTGGAATAAATTGTTCTCTGAGGTTGCAGATTCTCTTGCACCTACCAAAAGGCGGCGTGTTAAAGGAGGGACACCGCTCCCTTGGATGAATAATAAAATCAGCGAAACAGTGAAAGAACGAGACTGGATTCATCGAAAAGCGCGGAAATCTAACTTCCTTCAACACTGGCACACCTGTAGAAAACTAAGAAATAAGGTCAACTGCTTATTTAAATCTTCCAAGACGAAGTATTACTGCGACTTGTTTCAGGATGCCAAAGGGAATGCGGAAAAATGTTTGGAATGCGGTCAATGAAGTTTGTCATCGTAACTCTACCTCAGAAAGTGTCCAGTGCATTATTTCTGTTGGAATTCAGCACACAACATATAAATATATTGCTTCAGTAATGAACAGCGTTTTTACGTCTATTGGTTAGCGACTGGCTGATAAAATAACAACTATGACTCCTTGGCCGAGTTGTAATTCAAGTACAGATTTGCAGAAGTCCCAGCTGGTTGAACTGGAGGAATGGTTTGTGCTTCGACAGCTTCTCGCTCTAAAGACAAACAAGGCGATCGGCTTGGACTCGATTAGTGCAAGATTGCTCAAAAACTCTGCCGATACGATTTCACTCTCTGTAACTAAGTTATTGAATCTATCAATTTAATAAAACTGGCAAATTTCCTAGATTGTGGAAACGTTCAAAAACTACAGCCCTCTTTAAGTCAGGGGATCGCACAAATGCATAAAACTATCGACCTATCTCTCTATTGCCTACACTGAGCAAGATTCTTGAGGAAGCTGTACATACACAGATATACCAATTCCTGGTTGCTAATAAGCTCCTTTCAGGAAAACAGGTTGGATTCCGGAAGGGACTGTCGCCCACATCTACAATGACATCCTTTGCCGACGAAGTCCTTCTCAATATGGAACAGGGTAAACTATACGGAACCGTGGTTTTAGATCTAACCAAAGCTTTTGATACGGTGGATCACCAGATCTTATTGTCTAAGCTATCGACTCATGGTTTGTCTGGAAATTCGCTTCAATGGTTTCATTCTTATATCACTGACCGAAAACAGCGAACATCTTGTGGGAATGAGATGTCTAACGAGTTGCCAGTAACTCACGGGGTTCCACAGGGTAGCATTTTAGGCCCCTTGTTGTTTGTCATTTATATAAATAATCTGCCAAGCACTCTAGAATACTGCTGTGCCTCCCTCTATGCAGATGATACCGTGATTTACTGTTACGGCTCATCTTCCCATGAGATCAGCGATAAGCTAAATCGCGACTTGTTGGCCGTAGCTAATTGGTTAAATGCTCACAAGCTTACTTTGAACCTTGAAAAAACTAAATGTATCCTTTTAGGTAGTAATAGGAAATTGGAAAGCAAAATAGTTCTGTCTCTATCAATCATGGACCATAATGTAAATAATGTCAACAGCTTCGAATACCTTGGAATTTTTATATCATCTGATTTTACACGGACAATTCATGTTGATTGTATTGCTAGAAAAATTAATCAAAGGTTTGGTCTCACAAAACACATTAAGCATTTATTACCATTTAGTGCACGCCTTCTTTTTTTATAATAGTCTTGTCATGCTTTTATTTGATTGTGAAGAACTTGTTTGGGGAGACAAGAATAATGTAACCTCCATGACCAGTTTGCAAATCTTTCAGAATAAGGTTGCTAAAATAAGTTTAGACAGACCTCTTTATTCATCTCCTACGCATGCGCTTGCCACTCTTAAGTGGGTTCCATTATAAAAGGCGTTTTCAGATATGTATTTATGTGTATAAGAGTTTAAATGGACTTGTTGGGCATGATATGAACTTCATAAAAAATTCTTTATCATATGCAGAACAGGGGCGGGCACCCTTAACAAAAGGAACGAACTGGCGAGTGCGTGCCAGCACTGAACTAAATATTTGATAAGGCATGCTCAAACCACCTACTTAAAAGAGGATCGTTAGTCAACTAGTATCTT
This sequence comes from Stylophora pistillata, assembly GCF_964205215.1. NCBI lineage: Eukaryota > Metazoa > Cnidaria > Anthozoa > Scleractinia > Pocilloporidae > Stylophora > Stylophora pistillata. Next base: position 20,954,456 of record NC_142527.1, on the reverse strand, counting down.
ATGCGCCTGATGAGAGAGAACTTTTAAAACCCTTTCGAAATAGATCTGTAGTGCGAAGTTTTAATGCGAGGTTTTAATTTTTATTTTCCTATATAATTGTTTACAAAGCTCCATGATTGTAGAGCACTCTCCGATTCAAGGATAAGGTTTTTTACGTTTCTATACGCTCCGTAAGTTGAGTACTCTATTATCACGAGTTGACATGGAAAAGTTTAATTTTAACTGCTCAACCAAGAACATACCAATACCGACTAACAAGGAATACCTGAAAAGGCTGATTGAGATGACAGAAAGGCTTATCAACAGAATGCCCTGGCGCGCCTACCACTCCCTTAATACATCATCAGTGTCCGACTACCGCGAAACATACGGCTTTAACTAAAAGAAAACACCACCGCAAGTGCCTGAGCTTAATGAATTCGAAGATAAGATGACCAACCTGATCCGAAACGTCGAATTCAAAGCACCCCGCCATTCCGAATTCCAGAAAAAATTATCACAGCACGTCGATTCCATCAACAAGGACAGTAACCTTTATGTACCAGCAGATAAAACCACGAATTTCTATAAGATGAATGCTAACGACTATAAGTCACTGCTGAACAAAAACATAGAGAAGGAGTACAAGAAAGCCACTGCTAACGCTGAAACGCATATTTACACCGAAGCGAAAGACCTCGCCCAAACCCTAAAGATAGACGATAGAGTTGAAATGTTCGCACCTAAAGAATCATTCATCACTTTGAAAGACCAAAAGGACAACTTTCAGAACAACCCTACATAACGCCTGATTAATCCAACCAAATCAGAGTTAGGCAAAGTAAGCAAGCAAACCCTTGATAAGATAAACAAAGCCGTCATCGATAAGGCCAACGTTCATCAATGGAAAAACACAAGAGCGACCCTCGACTGGTTCATCAATATCCCTAACAAAGACCAACACTCGTTCATTGCCTTCGATATCGTAAACTTCTACCCGTCCATTTCTACCCCCGTCCCAAGCGACGCCCTATCTTTCGCGGCTTCCTATACCGACATTTCCGCGGAAGATAGAAGAATTATTTTTCACACCAAGCAATCACTTCTATTCAACGACAACACCCCATGGAACAAAAAGCATTCAACAACTTCACTTGATGTTACAATGGGCTCGTATGACGGTGCGGAAACCTGTGAACTAGTGGGATCGTACTCACTAAACAAACTGCCAGAAGACATCAGAAAACAAATAGGCTTATACAGGGATGACGGCCTGGGCGCATTCCAGCAAACACCGAGAAGGATCGAAAAAATTGAAAAAGATATTTGCAAAGTGTTCAGCATGGTAGAGGCCTCTACCATACCTAGAAGTGATCTACTTAGGACTCGGGCCAGTTCTAAGAGGAAATTATTCCCATTTGTGACCACATTTAATCCAAATTTACCTGATGTAACTCGCATCATTTAAAAACATCTGGGTATTTTGGAATCCAATCCCAAGTTAAAAGAGCTTTTTCCTTCAAATTCCACCATAGCATCCTTCCGCAGATCTAAGAACCTTAAAGAATTGTTGGCGCCATCCCGTTATGGCCCTAACACTGAAAGCGAAGGGGTTGCCGAGGTCAAGGGATGTTTTAAATGTAATAGAACAAGATGCGATCTTTGTCGCAACTTCTTGGTTTAATCTAATTCCTTTCTAAGTTTTCAAACAGGCAAAAGTTACAAGATACGATGGAAAGTTTCCTGTGATTCTAAGAACATAATTTATTTGGCTTCGTGCAAGAAATGTCGCCTACAATACATTGGCTCCACAACAAATTACTTTAGGGTTAGATTTCGCAACCACAAGTCTGCTATGGTCACTAAGAAAAAGAACTGTGAAGTAGCGGTACATTTTAACAAAACACCACATGATTTAAGCGATTTCTCATTCCAATGCATTGATCAAGTGCAGGCAACAGTAAACAATTCAGGTAACATCGAGAAACTTCTAATTACCAAAAAAGCATATTGGAGCGCACAGCTGTTCTCTCTGGCACCCTTTGGCTTGAATAAGCGCCAGGAATTTCACTCCAAAAAAAGAATAAACTATAATTAATGCGGAGAATTTTTTCAAATTGGGCGGGTATCAAAGGTTCCAGTCTTAGCGTTAATTGGGAATTTTGGTGCAATTCTCGCCTTTCAAGTCAACGCTGGTTCCTTTACATTTTCAGTGGATTCGACAATTTTTCCATTTCTTTTTATAGTGATAATTTTTCGCGTAGTAATTACTGTGTTTGTTTATATGTGTTACCACGCCCTACATAAATCTATTTAAGGAATTTTTAAGTCATTGTATCACAACTGATGAAGGTCTCGGACCGAAACGTTTTTTATTAAACTTTTTAGACTTTTTATTGAGTATATGTCTTCCTTCGCTCGAAGTTGTCCGTCCTCGTGTGCCACACTACTTCTCCTACCATTTATCGAGGTTTGGACTGTGAATCCTTTTGGATCCTTCTGGCGCGGCGTCACTGTTGGCTCGAGGCCTTTTAACTTGTTATATATATATATCAAAAATTTTAAAAATACCTGTTGATTATTGATATACAAGGAGATCTAAGAATATTTCAAACAATAACAAATTTGGAAAGATTTTTTCGTCCAGTCAAGTGCGTGGGACAAAGAAAAAATTCTGAGTCTCCTTGAGGAATCGAACCTCAGACCTTCCGATTTTGCTCTCCGATGCCCTACCACTGAGCCACAGTTCATATTTGACACACGTTCTGCATACTGTTAAAATTCAGCATAGGTGGAATCAAACAAGATTGTTAGAAAAGGAAATGTGTACTTGTACAAAAGCTGAGCAAACTTTTTCTTCAAAACAGCTTTTAGTAACACCTACATGAACCTGCCTGCTTTCGTAAAGTCATTCTTACTCTTAATGTATTTCCCCTTCATCAGTAAAGGGGAGGAGGCAGGATAAAGTAAAAACACGAATTAAAAGAGAAGGGGCTGACAAGCTTCCTTCCTTATTAAAGTAAGATCCCTGCTTTTCCAGATTCGTACCTTTTAAATCTCATATAGTGATTATTATTGCGTATATCAAAGTTTCCTTTGTGGAATGGGTATCAGCATTTGTAAGCACCATGTACTATGGGAAGCTTGAGACTTAATATTCAAATCATCCAAATAACATATCAGATCATATCATATCATATCATATCATATCAATAACATCCATATTACTGAAACTTGGCTCCATCAGAGAATAATGGATACTGAAATTCTCGACTCAAATTATGTTATCTTTCGTCGAGATAAACAACAGGGTCAACGCGGAGGCAGTGTTTTACTGTGCTTTAAGTCTGATTTTGTATCAGTTCGCCGCCGTGATCTTGAAATGGATGAAGTTGAGGCTGTTGTATGTGTTATATCAGATACAAACAACTCGAAAATGATTATTGCAGTATTCTACCGACCACCGAATATGGACTCTGGATATCTACAGAATGTTGTGAATATCTTTCACAAGGTTCATCGTACTGGAATAAACAACATTTTTATTTTGGGAGATTTCAATTTTCCCGATGTTAACTGGTCCAACTACACTTCATCATCTAATTTTGATTCCATATTTATTGAATGCCTATATGACTGCTTTTGGTCTCAGTTGATTAATGTACCAATACGATGTGCTAATGACAGAGCGACAACGCTTGATTTGCTCATCACTTCGGTCCCAGAATATGTCAGGCGTATCGAAAGTCTCTCTGGGGAATTTTCCTCGGACCATGTGATCATAACTTTTGAAATTATTGTACCACCGAAACACATTAAAGCATTTAAGCGTTACGTTTATAATTATAAAGATGCTGATTTTGCTGAGCTACGAAATCTCGTAAACTTTGTACCTTGGGATTTAGCTTATGAGGAAGGTGGCATGGAACTTTCAACCGCCAAGTGGTTGGATCTCTTTCTCACAGCTGTACACGATTGTGTTCCTAAAATAAAATTTGGATCGGCTAATAGTGCTCCATGGATTGACGCAGAAGTTCTGAAAGCTGTGAGAAAGAAAGGGAGACTCAGAAAGAAAGCTAAAAAGTCCTCCTCTGTTTATCACTGGGTAACTTTCCGAAGGTGTCGGGCAGAACTCAAGTCCCTCATCAAATGAAAACGTAAACAGTACTTTAAAGGACTATCATCTACTTTGAAAGAGAATCCCAAGCGATTCTGGGCTTTTTATCAATCCAAATATAAGAACAAAAGACTTCCATCTTCTGTCCGATACAATGGAGCCAATGTGTCTGACGCTCAGGATAAAGCTGAGTTATTTAACAACTATTTCAACTCAGTTTTTTAAGGGTGATGACTGTGTCCCTATGCATGAAGACTGCTTTCTCGGTGACTTCGATGTTGGTGCCGATATTTTGAATAACATCGAACTTTCCCCGGCTACTGTTTTGAAATTCTTGGAAGAGTTAAACATCTGTAAATCCTGCGGTCCAGATGAGGTAACATCTCGGCTACTGAAAGAGTGTGCAGATTCGATTTCATCGCCTCTTTGTACCTTGTTCAACAAACAACTCGGTAGTGGTTGTTTTCCAAAAATGTGGAAGGTGGCTAATCTGGTTCCAGTTTTTAAGTCTGGTGACAAGGAATCGGTTGAAAACTATAGAGGGATATCATTACTGTGTATCATCTCCAAAGTCCTTGAAAAGTGCGTTTTTTCATGTGTTTTTCCCTTTATCCAGCCTAACCTTTACCATCTACAAGACGGTTTTGTCAAAGGACGTTCATGTGTTACAAGTCTTCTGAGATCTACATTTGTCTTTGCCAAAGCACTTGATGAGAAGAAACAGCTTGATGTAGTATTTCTGGATTACAGTAAAGCATTTGACTCTGTATCATTTAACATGCTTATTAAGGGAACTGTAGGGCGTTGGTATAAGAGGGAACTTGCTATCTTGGTTTAGAAGTTATCTGACAGATCGTTTGCATATGACAGTTATAGATGGCAGAGCATCTTCTTTGCTACCTATTTCATCCGGTGTGCCCCAGGGGTCTATCCTGGGACCCTTGTTGTTTATAACATATATTAACAGTGCCCCAAGTGTGACAGATGCTAAGACTACTGTCCAACTCTATGCGGATGATATGAAGTGTTATCGAGTTATTGATAACGGTGCTGACGCAGTTCAACTACAAAGAGACTTACGAAGCTTAACTGGTTGGTCGTCTGAGCATTTCATGAATTTCAACGCTAATAAGTGTAAGCACCTTGTCGTGACAAAGAAAAAGAGTTTTATGCACACATCATATAATCTGAGCGGGTCACAGGTTGCAGTCGTTTCAACTGAGAAAGATCTAGGCGTTTATGTTTCTTCGAATTTATCCTGGAATGATCACATTGACTTTGCTATAAGTAAAGCAAATAAGATGTTGGGTATTATCTACAGAACGTGCACCATTGATTGCGACCAAAAAACTATGTTGACTCTATATAAATCGTTGGTACGACCGCAGCTGGAGTACGCATCTCAAGTTTGGTCTCCCTATACTAAAGAAAAAATTAAGGCCCTTGAGCGTGTTCAAAGGCGTGCCACGAAATTTATCTTGAAATGTGATTTAACTTATCCAGAACGTTTACTAAAACTAGCTCTTTTGCCTCTCGAGTTTAGAAGGGAGGTTTTAGATTTATGTTTCTTTTTTAAATTTCTGAGGGGGCACGTTGATTTTGACGTCCTATCATATGTTAGCTTCAAATCATATAAGTACGATATGAGGAACACAGAAGCCATACTTGCCAAGGGTCGCTTTAGAACCAATGTTTTTAAATTCTAATTTTTTAATCGCATTGTGGATTTATGGAATGACCTGCCTGTAGCTATGAGGACAATTGATCGAGTATCATTGTTTAGTAAAAAGGTGAATCAGTTTTATATCAGTAAATTTAACTTAAGTAAGGATAAATTTTTATAATTTTTGATTATGTATTGTTGTTGCTATTTGTCTAAGTTAGTTTTTAATTTTTTTTTTTGTATTTTATAACAGGCAGTTTATTTGAAATAAGGAATCTAGAATTCTCTATAAACTGGCTTAATTACTCAGATATCTCTTTTTTATACTTGTATATATATTTAACTCCTTGTTTTTGTTTTTGCTTTGATTATCTGTGTAATTGAATTTGAGTAAATAAATAAATAAACATGATGATAACTACAGTATGATGATAAATACAACAAGCCATCACAAGTGTTCAGAGGTGAAAATGATATCTACAGCATATTGTATGATGAGGATATGTCTAATGAGCAGCAATATGAACACGCACAGAAAGTATGGTAAACATTTTAACCTCAAATCGGTGGGTGAATATCATAATCTGTACCACGGATCTGATGTTCTCCTTCTTGCAGACACATTTGAAAACTTAAGAAACACTTGTTTGCAATACTGCAAGATTGATCCTTGTCTTTATTTCACATCTCAATGCTGAGGCTGACTGACATCAAATTATATAATTTATGCCAAAATTGACAGTATTGTGCCAAAAAATGGGAGCGAAGCTTAACATTTTCATAATTTGTGCAGCTTTGTGAAAAAATAAATAGCCTTAGTGAATTTTAATTAATTATTTTGTGGAAAATTTAAAAATAGTTTTATGTAAATCATGGTTCTTTTCCCAAATTGAAAACTTATGTCAGTAAGTGCATAATTTTTAAGGTTCGTTTAATGTTGGTTCTTATTTGATATTGCCACTCTAGGCATATAACCCCTGATTTTTCCTGGTTAATTATTTACTAGCTTCGACGATATACATGTAACTGAACAATAACTGTTGTGGTAGTTCTGTCTACGCAGTTTTCACTAAAATGTTTTGAAATCTGGATATTTCAGACAATGGTGACTTTTTTGGATGTAAAAGGGACCAAAATGATTGTTGTGTTTATTGTAAAGGATTTTGTACATTTTTTTAAAGTTTATGCAGACTGTAGCTAACTTAAATTCCATCGCTTGAGTTGAATAATATCGCTTCAAGTCGCCTTAAATCGCCTTAAATCACCCAATGGCGCAATGTTTTTTTCTGTCAGTTTTTCTTAAGTCGCCATAAGCCGCTTTTATTGGCCCAAAGTCGCCTTAAGTTACGGCGACGTAAGATCCAAGAGCAGACCTTCGGAAACTACCAAACGAAAAATTTCTCAATTGTGAAGCAAAAATGTGAAGTTTGTAATTTGACACAAAGATCGAATGACCCATTTCTTTGGGAAAGTCCTTCATCGAGTTTTTGTTTCTGACGCCATCGCGAGGGCATAATGTCAATATTCTTTCTCTTTTCCCGGAAACCGACCGTCTTTCAATTTTTCGGAATCCTCTCTTTTTGGGACATGTTATTTTCTATGAACTGGCAAACAATATGGTTGACCTTCCAAAAACGAGAATTAATATGTCTTAGGGCGGCCGGAATCAAATGTTTTCGAAAAATGCGCCAAAACCGGTATCTGCTATACTACTGTTGCTGGGGCACAATGCCGTGAAATATTTTCTTCGCTCCTTTTATCATTTAGAGAGAACTGTGAGAGAATCGCGATGCTTTCCATAAACTGCATGGTTTCCATTGGCTTAATATTTTCCCTCGTGATGTCGCTCCTGGTGCTCACTGAGCAGAAATTTCGAGTCCATCGCTTCTAAACGAAAGAACTGAAGGTGTAGCTATCATGTCCGACGAGAATACATCAAATCATCTATTAACAAATAAAGTAGGATCGACCTCTCGCTCATAACTGTCGCTGTAATTATCACTTCTTAAGTCAGTGAAGGCGCCAACCTTCTCAGTCCCACTAACTTAATTTGGTATGATTTTCGCTCCTAAAAAAAACTGATATTGAACGAAACTTTATTCAGTCATGCAGAGATGTCAGTGATGTCCATGCTAGTCATTCATCTGATGAGGATCTTTTGTATAATTCGTCTAAAGAAACGCACTTTAACCATTGCAGAAATGTTTGCCTGTCAGTTAAAATATGGTGTCATTCTTCTATTCGACATAGAAAAGTTTACTGCGGTTGTTTTACTTTGCCTTTTACAAACACGAACACCTTTACGGCGGACAAGATCATCTTTGACCTGCTTCGCATCAGCTTGCATTTCTTCTGTAGATTAAGAATGACGATAATTCCAAAACCAAATTTTGAATGAAGGAAAACCCTTAATACCTTCACTCCTCGGTGCCTCTGGGTGAAGGTAAGTGCATAAGATTCTAAGCTTCATCTTACCATACATACTGCTGTGTATTTTCATGGCATAAGTGTACCAATATGATGTGTACAGTATTGTCACAACAGCATTAAAAGTACACACTTATCAGAATCTCATTGAAGGAAACAACTTACTTTCTCAAAATTTTATGAGGAAATACTTTTACGACATTGCACGTCCATGGTAATGTAAAGTGTAAGTTTTTTTTTCCTTACGGGGTCAATTTCAAAATATCGATTAAAGTGTTTTTTACGCTATGAAAATTCACTTCAAAGGTGTAAATTATGTAAAGTTCACTGTAGGTCGCCTCCAGTATCATAATACGTTGAGCAGCTATCGATGAGTCACGATCTACCCTAGACATAGACATTGTTTAGATATCTATAGATTTAGTTAAATGTCACTAGTGTAATTTTTTATTTAAAGAAAGCATCCGTATAGAACTTTTACTATACAACCACCGGATACAAAAAAGCCGAGAACTTGGTGGGAAAATACTCCTAGACTCAATCAGTGCTGTAATGGCGCGCATATGTTCATGGCAACATGAAATTAGACATTCTCTGTCACTGCCACTTACAGTTTAGCTCCTACGAATGCAAATACGATTAATTACTCCAATGCAACAATGTTAACAGTGTAGTCCAGCATGCTCAGCAAGCAGGATATTGTGGCTTACTAATGTTAGTGATCCAAGAAATTATCTAGTGTACGTTTGTTTCGCTGTTTGTAAACAATTCTTAAACCTCTAGTGTACAGTTTTACACAGTTAGAAACCAAATTACGTAAACATGACAATGACAGACTTTCCACTTTTACAAGCCTTTAATCATTCACGGCAAGATTATAGAAAAGAGTTCTAAGAACTGAGGAGACAGAAGACAACTATCAAAGCTATTGAGAAGGATCTCTTCAGTTTTAATTGTGTGAAAGATCTTGTTAGATTTAGGTTAAGTCACTATTATTGGGCTCCTACCTTTCAGTTCTTTTTTCTTCTCACGCCTCTATATCAGTTGCGTATATCTATGTCAATCAATTCAGAATGGCAGAGTCAACAGTGGCCTTGCCTTCAGTGCAAACGAATAAAAATCCATTATTTCTGCGATAATAGTCGATATTTCCTTTCAGCAGCAGACATAAGTATTGACCAATCGCATTCCAGGGGATTGATATAGGTGGCGGCGTCTTTCTTCCTTAAACAACAGCTCCAACGTATATCATACAGTAAACTGTGCTTATGAAGAACTTTGTCTTCAGATATGAGCTTCGCTGACTTTGCTTTGATCGGCTTCGTTGTGCTCGTGGCCCTTAGTACTATAATTTGCCAGGCGCCTAATGACTGCAGTGACAGTTCATGTTGCTCAGCCTCGACATACATCGAAATTAATGAGCCTCGCCGCAGCATTAATAGTATTTGGAAGGCGGGACAAGTCGCTATATGTGATAGGGTATTGGGATGGAGTTGGTATCGTTTCACAAGCTTTGTTGGTGGAAAAATGCCGGAAAAAAAAATGTTACCTAACCAGTGTGGTACGCACGCTCCCATCTGGTTGAACGGTACTCATCCGAAGAAGATAGGCGAGAATGTTGTTCGCAGAGCATGCATCAATGTTCTAAACATTAATCCAGACGGTTGCTTTGACTCGTTCAACATAAACATTACCAAGTGCCCAGGTGACTATTTCGTGTACTATCTAAGGCCTCCCTGGTATTGTTCAGCAGGTTATTGTGCTGGTAAGTAATTTTTTTCTTCAGCTTTTTGCTTGCTTGCTTTCCTTCTTTTGGAAGGGGGGGGGGGAGGGGCAGCATTCCGGGCTACGCAAGTTGGATAAAGACTTTCATTAATCCCCGAAGTTCTCAAAACAAGTACGCGAGTGCACGAGACGCTTGTGCTTGCGATTGCCATTGTCGCCGCCTGAGTGTAATAGCATGAAAGACATACGTGAGAACTCTAAAGAATTGTTTGGTGGTTTTGATTTAAGCACTGAATAATGAAATTCTAAACACATCGTTGTTTCCAAAACCAACTTTTGAAAGACGAATTATACGCTCACGCAGAGGAATGTGGATCACCTCAGAACAGCTTCCTCAACACGATCGTTGAATGACTCATTCATCGAACTTTATACATTTTCTAGCTGTCCCATGCAGAACTAAAACGTGAAAGCACCAACGTTAAGTCTTCTTGGCTGTGAAACCTTGAAAGCTATTTACCGTCTCACAATAGTGCCGACCGATAGTGTCGGTCCAGTATTGGTCGATATGTTGGCCGATACTCAACCGACACTCGGCCGATATTCGACCGATATGTCGACAGAGCTTGTTTGTTCTAGCAAGCCGACAATTTCCCTGATTATAAAACTTGATAAAACTCGACGTTCTCTTTTATATAGAAGCTCAAAAATAAGATATCGTAAGATAATTTCGGGCAATTAACGACCGACATATCGAACGAGACTCAACCGACATCTGGTCGGCCAAACCCGAAACCAAAGATATTTAAGATGGTAAGACTGTGGCCAGAAAAACAACAACTCAAGTTTGCCCTCCTAAGGTCTTGATAGTATAGAGGAAAAAAACTGCCCAGCAAGGCATCCTTATGAAAGCAGACAGAGTTATCGTTCCTTTATCCTTGAGACTGGACGTCCTGGACAAGAGACACACCTGTCACCTAGACGTTAAAAAATGCCGAGAGAGAGCAAAAAGAGGAGTTTGGTGGCCAGTCCTCAGGAAAGAAATCAAAGACCTCGTTGAGGAATATCCAACCTGCATCAACACTACATTCAATCGAACTGAATCGATGATTCCATCGAAACTTTCGGAACGCCCATCGCAGAAAGTTAGCACAGATTTATTCTACTGGAACGGTCAAGAGTTCGTGCTGGCCCTAGATTACGACCACTGTGAGATCAGAGTACTTCGCTTCTGGACTATGCTTGTCGAAAGATGAAGCTTTCCATCAAACGTCTTCCAAGAATATGGCTTGATCGAAGGCCTCATTTGGCGATGCCCATTTGCTATGATTGACAAATGGTTCATGTTGGATTTGAAGTGGAGGAGTTTCTGAGGGCTTTGACGTCTTCCAGAACGTTATGAGCGTCAAACTTGACAGAAAACAGGGTTCCATAGAGATCACTCAATTTGTTGTTCACAAATCTCGCGAATTTTTAAATTTCAAGATACTAAAGTGAGATATGAACAAGCATCGGCTTAATTTTTTTTCTCTCTCGATGCCATTATCATAACCAAGAACTTTATTATTCCGCCTTAAATGGAAAACAAAACAAATTTTGCAATCCTTTCTTAACCAATGTGAGTTTGCATTGAAACGCTCAAGGCGGCCATGTTTGTTTACCGCTCGCCCGCGAATGCGATCACGTTCGTCGTCGCATATTTCTGTCGCGGATAATTCGCTAGCGTGTACTTCGGAATCCATTCTCCACGCGGTCAAAAAAACCCTTTTGAGCCTCCTTAAAGGCGTTGCAATATGCTCGAAAAGGTAAAGGACAACTGCGTGTAGACGCATTAAGATTCAATTTTTCTTGATTATAATTTCAGGACCGAGTCAGGTGAAAAATCTTAATAATTAAGGAGGCTCGAAAGGGTTTTCAACAATTAACAGCAAGCGCCAATCAGTAAAAGATATCAGGATAATAACTCGACATATGCATAACACTATGTTAGGGCAATCTTTTAAGGGGGGTTCGTCAGGCATTATCTGTCGCCATGGCAACAGTACAGTAGTGCTAAAAGACCCTCTAAAACTCAATTTTTGAAAGATATCTCAAAAACCAAGTCGGTGACCTAGTTTTTTTTTCAAATTTCTTAAACGTCATCACATTCTCTACCTGTATACGTGATATAAAAAAAACTACCTTGTAGAACTTGAATTATTTAGGAAAATGCTGTTTTAAAATGTAAAAAAATTTCCACTAGATAAATTTTTTTAAAATTTTCTTCAGGAATGCGTAATGATGTAAATAATTTGTATACAAAAAATCAGGGTAGGTCACCGAACTAATTTTCGAGATATTAGTTCATCAACTTAGCAAGATTTATTTCTGGTTTTTGCAATTCTAGCTTACACTTTTATATCCGGTCACGCGTTTTTAACTATATCGCTAACTCACAGGTTCATTTTCTCGAGGACGAGTTCGTGTCCGCGCGATTACTCGATTAAGTCAAACTCAGTGGAAATTAGGGTTTCGTATACGTCAGTAATTTGTTGGTCGTCGCAGATTTCGCGAATTTCTATGATTTTCGAGGTACTAGAGGTATGAACAAGACTTGGCTTCATTTTTCTTTTTTTTCTCTTTGCCACTGCCATAACCGTGAACTTTCATTATTCCATTTAAATGGAAAACAAAACAAATTTTGCAATCCTTTCTTAACAAATGCGAGTTTGCCTTTTCGTAGTTGTAATTTACAGTGTATCGAGGGAAATATCAACAATCTTTCTCACAAGTTTAAGATGAATATTTTATTTTAATTTTACCGTCTGTTGTTGAATTAGAATTAATTTAAAGTCTCATCTACATTTTTACGATCCCTTGTTTACTGAAAATTATGTTGATTTTTAGAGCAACATTTACACTTCTCCATTTCTGTTCATAAAACTGTCAATGTTTACAATCCTGGATCCAACAATGATTTCATTTTCCTTCTCATCTTCCAATGAGTTGTTTAGGAAAGTTCTCGGTCATTTCATTTTATTAGGAGTCAAATACAATGCGAAACAAATCGTAGCACTCAGAGGTATCCACTTAAATTTCTCGCGGAACAAAGTAAGACCTACCGAATGCACTCGACACGACTTTATTGATGGGGTGTCGACTTCACCATTCTCCTTTGGCTCGTTAAATAAAATTTTTAATCACCACTTTCGGCAAGAACCCTGCCATCCGAACATTTTCCTACCTGCTTTCAAGAAGTAAACTTTCTATTTTTGTTTCTCAAATAACCACTTCCGCTGGAAACAATAGAGCTAGAGGTACCCGGCAGTTTTGAAACGCTCATGGCGGCCATGTTTGTTTACAACTCGCCCGCGGATCTGATCGCGCGCGCCATCGCTTATTTCTATCGCGAGTAATAAGCTTGCGTGTATCTTGGAATCCATTCTCCCCGCGGTCAAAAAACCCTTTCGAGCCTCCTTAAGTGCAATATTCTTTGCCGTCATCGTTTCATATGTTCTCCGTATACATATTAAATCAGTCTTAAGGTGGTCCTCCTGTACTACCATGTGAGTTTGTGATTTTATGTCGCCTTCAATAGACCTAACCCGATCAACTCACGTACCCAAATGAAGAATGTTTTGATGAAATCTCTCGTCTCGTGTAGAAAGGTTTAGACCTTTATGTCACAACCCTCGTACCCCGCTTTTGGCTGACCTCATTTTATGACCGATTTCAGCTCAGGCGTGTGGCAAAATAAATCGATTTCGGCAATGAAATTCTAATTTTGTCGTACATGCAACTCACGGTAGCCCCTCTTTTCTTATATTAAGAAATCCCTTTTTATAAATCTATGTATAATTCTTTTTTTGTGTTTTTAGGCAACAAGGAGCCTTGCCCCTATGGAAAAGAAGGGAAGCCACCAGAATGCTACGGTATGTCACATACATAAATCTATTTAGTATTAGCTAAAATGATGAAATTGACATCACAGCCATAGGCTAATTAATAACAAAGTGAATTTAAATCCAATATATCTACTTCACTCGAGAGCAAAGTGCATTAAAGAAGGACTGTCAAACTAAAATAATATGTATCTACATATAAGTTTCCTGCGTGTTTAGCCGCGAGTTTTTTAAATTTTCAAGATTGTTTTTCCGTTCTATCCCGATTAAGATAGATCTTTCGGAGCTCTAAATGAAAAGAAATTAGTTTTGGGGTTGGCGATTTGGCGATACTAGTAATTCATTCTCAAGCGTGATGCGAATTATGGCTGAAAACAAAACTGAGTTTTTTTTACTTCAAGTGGGACTTTGCGACGGTGAGAACTCTTCATCAGAACTGCAAAAATTATTTTAAAGTGTTGATATGTCCCAAAAGTGTCGAGCAATAGCAGCATTTGTTTTTAAATCGTACAATTTTCAGAATTTTCTAGCAAAACAAAGCTACGAAATTTTCTAGACGTAATTTCCAATAAATAATAATTCAAGCAGGGTACACCTACCACACTGGTCTTGTAAATGCAATATATTTGTAGTTTTTTTCGCTTTGCTTTTTGAACGGTTGTTTTGATTTATTTTCAAGTGTTGATGTTTCCCTAAACTATCGTTCAATAGAAGGATTTGATTCTAAAGCACTACAATGTCAGAAAATTAAAAATTTTCGACCTAAACCTACACAATTTTCAGGCCGTACGTGAACAATGATTTAAGCACGCTTTAGCTGTGGGTATGTTCAGTTATGAATGCACTTGGGAATTCCAGAGAGTACTCACGAAGCTGGAGTTGCTTTCGGCGCTGCACCTCGAGCAACTGTTTCGCTTCTCTCTCGCTCCTCAAACCTGCCACCTACATCCTTGACTCGATATACGCACGCTAAAAATGGATAAATTCTTTAATATAGACCGTTTTCAAAAACATTTCAAATTGAAAATGTATACAAAATATATAAATATTTAATTTTTCCATTAACAAAGTGTTAACAGAACAAGTTTTTATGAACATTTTTGAAAAGGAAAGTACAATATAGGTGAAGTTTTTGTTTTACCTTGGCACAATAGCTAAAAAGGTATCGTTTTATTGATGCGAAAGATTCATGCATAGTCCATCACCTTTTGGATGAGAAAAATGACTGGTTTCAAATTGCATTGTTTTTGAAAGTGGATATATATATAGAGAGACATGCTTACATATTCATATAACTATAGATTTGGAATGATATGGTGATATTTAAGGTGTTTTGATTAACAGTTCAGCTTAACATATAAATCAAGATCACGTTGGCATTGTTCTAATTTCATCAGACTTACCGAAGGAATTCTCTAGTGATAACATCAATAATCCAGAAATTGTCGCCCAAGAAAGCATGAACGTCTCAGTAACTTTACTTTGTAAAGCCAACGTTCTTAACGGAATCGCCAGCTGGAGAAATGTGACTTATAAGATAGAATGGTTTGCTGAGGGAAAGTCATTACAAGTAGAGACTATCTGCGGTGGTATTCCGCCCGGAAGCCTTAACGAAAAAGCTTGTCCAGATGGCACTCTCGTCTCCAAACTGCCTGGCTCTAAATACAAGATAGGAACCTGGGTAAGAACCGTCGAAATAGTATGCATTTTGCATTCTCTGCCCCTTAAAAACTATGGGAATACCATGCAGCCAAAACTAGTTATTTTAGAGGATATGGAGTGTTTTATAGCGGTAATAAGTGAAATGTTTAAGATAGCGTGCGTGCTCTCTTGGGTCGATAGATGATTTTAGATGAAAACATGTAAAATCGGTTGTGACGCATGCTAACAGTACTTTCTGGAAAATATTAACTGAGTCTAAGGTTTGCTTACCATTTTCTGATTCTCGCAGCCCTGTCTGTAGGTTGCTACATAGTTGCACAGTTTTCTGCCCTTCCCAAACCTTCCAGATTATGTGTTTGGGAACACATACATTCAAATCCAACTTTTAGTCCAATCAGTGTTTCGTAAGAATACGTGCAACAATAGAAATATATCGTGAATTAGGCGCTGGAGTCTCAAGATGATTTTAAAATTGTTATACCAGGTTAAGTTGCTCTCTTGCGTTACCAAGAATATCTTATGGCGATAAAAAAATTTCAAGAAGTGTAAATTGTTATATATGGAGCTTGTCTCTGTCCCTGCTTGTTTTTTTGCTAACAGATATCATGCAATGTCTCTGCAATATTTACAACTTCGCCGAAAAACGTGTGGTCGCCCTCAAAAGCTGTACGGGAACCCTTTTTTGCAGGCATTCAGGTAAGCCATCCCTTCTCCTTTAATATTGATTTCTCTGTTCCTCGACTGGTTGAGTACTTAAAACAGTTTCAATGAAATTACTCTAACTTTTATTGTTATGTTTATTATTATGATGGTTATTATTATTACTATTATCGTTGTTTTACAATTATATATTACTATTCTTACTGTTATTATTTTTATCATTATGAAGTTATCTTCATATTATTTCATTATTACCATCAGGGCTATTAATGGTAATGTTTACAATCATGAGAAAAATAATGATGAAAAAAGATAGTGACAATAATAATGATGATATTTGAAATTTCTATAAACATGTCGTTATTATCAAATGTCCACGAAATGGTTTTATAGATACATGTATTACGACAAAAACTGACTGTGTTAAGAAGGGTCCCACAGTGTAGTTGAAGTTCTAACATATCAATAGATGGGATTCATAATTGTCTATCAAACTTTTTGTACAGTTGTTAAAACAATGCTCCTCTAAATGTTCAGCGATATTACGATAATCTCGTATCATTGGACATGATGCAACCTGATCAAAGACAACTAATGCGATGGTCAAGCAAGATTTTCGAGGGAATTTCCCTCAAAAGAATTTACTTAAAACTCTCGATCATTTCTGGTATGGTCCGCTACATTGCCTGACGAGAGTACCTTTTTCCAAACAAGTTAACACACAGTCTTCAGAGCTTTTAGTGTATCTTTAAATAAATCTCTTGCCCATCTGCATGCGTTTCCTTAGCATATCAACTTCTTGACATCATCTGGCCATTTCACAATTCTTCAAGGGAGCAAAGGCCTTAAGATGTTAATTGTAATTTCAAGTGCAATTTGGGAAATATCAGAACGAGTAGATTTTTCAAAGGCTAACCGAACTGCACGAGCTCGTAGAGCGAGTGCAATTTGAAGTCCTTGGAAAAATGTATGAATGCCGATCCATCCCAAATTGCACGAAAAAAAGGCATGATTACTAGTTCATGATATAGAAGCGAAAATTTAACTCTGTTTTAATCTTTAGCTGCTTTTATCTCATGTCATAGCTTTACGGATTCGGCCGATTGCCTTTGGCTTGTTGCCGGAAAGTTGCTGGAGTAGTTGTGCTTTTCCCTCAAGAACTTAAAACGTCTGTCAATAATGATCGAGCGTTTGCCTTCTTTCTCTGTTAGCTATCGTTCGACAGCAGTAACCATTAGAAAGCTATCACTCTTGTAGTTTTTCCTGTCTTTCATGCGAGCTATTGCGTATAACTCCTCGAAAATTCTCTTCAGGGTCTCCGGCTCATGTTTTCATCGCCCATTTTGGAAGCCGTCTTTTAGCCAGTCGTGGTTTTTCTTTGTTAGGTGGGCCTATTTTTCCCGCTCCGGACTGCCGCCATGATCCTTCGCAAGAAAAAAGATGCATGGAACGGACTTACAAAGTTCATAGCTTTTGGACAATGTCAGCTAGATAGTTGCAAAAAGCCGAAGAAGTCAGTCAAATCAGAGGAAAAATTGAACGACCCTCTTGGGTTTATTGTGCTACAAACACTGTGGCTTTCTTTCCCGGCTCTCGACAAGTCATCCTGATTCTTATTTTTGAAGGGAAATCCTTTTGCTATATTATAAATCCCATATTGACTAAAACTTGTTTGGTCAATTAGGTACATTAGGGATATTAGCCTTGTTCTTTTTTTGTACGTTTTTATTGATCTCGACTTCGTCTCGGTCCATCCGATCAATATCCAGCCATCTTGACCTCACGTTTGGTCAATAACGCATATTTCTTAGAATATCTATTATATGGCGTGTGTTGCGTCGCTCTGGGATTTAAACCTTGAAAATCACGTTCTTGACTCTAGGAATTCAGTAATTATTGTAATACCCAAACAAGTTTTGCTCTCTCTAGGTATATCCTAGGACTACCTTATTGCAAATGCAAACATGTTCCCTTAGCATCCAGACGATAACTTTGACACCGAAAATACCAGCTCGTAAAAATCAAAATGGCCAGTGGCCAATGGTCTCTTTCTGGCTCCCAGAAGAAATACAACTGGTTGACGAAAAGCAATGCGGGGTCCTGTTGGAAGGCACAAGAAATGTTACCATAGCAATAAAGGCAACTTGTCCAGATGGTATTGTTACAGAAGGTCTAAAAGCCATAGTTCCACTGATGGACGTCCACAGTACGGTTTGGAATCCAAAAACAGGACTTCCAACTATATGGGTATGTAAAGGAAATATTTCTGCGGACAACAGCCATACAATTATGTTGATACACCTATGTTTGGAATACTTTTGATGAAATCTACAGTCGTCAATGTGGCAGGTTTATAACCCACATCATTAGATGTGTTCTTATGATTTTCCAACTATAGAGGTTTTGCACAGCAGCCATGTTGGATGGCAGGAACTATAGATTATTTTTCCCATGGGAAAAATTTTTCTTTCTTATGCAAAATATTTTCATTGTTCCTGCCATCCAACATGGCTGTTGTGGAAAACCTCTATTCTAAGGTCTTGATACATACCTGCCTTGTATCTAATGATCATTTCATTTTTTCAACAACTCTCTTTCAGGTCACTGTCCTGAAGCCAAAGGGAGATAACATACAGACTTGTACCTCAATCACAGATCCTCATATAACTGCTCTTGGAACTAATGGGTTTGTAACAACAATTAGAACATCCTTCTTCATCTTCTTTTTTTAATCAAATTGCTACGTGTGAACATAGGTTTTTTTTTTCACCAAGACTGGTAAAACTATTTGTGAATTTAATTGATTGGTGCAAGAAAGTAATTGTTTCTTACAATTTATTAGCTTTTAGTATTCTAGGACTTGAATCGCTAAAATAAGTATTCCTTCATCCCCCTTAAACCTGATGGAAAATTTGCACTGAGGACTCCGAGAACAAAAATATGTGTAACGGGGAAGGCTGGGGAAACCAGTCCCTTTCAAGTTTGATGAGTAACCTAGTCCCAGTGTAATCGAGGGAGAGTGAACGATGGAGTATGAGTCACTTTTAAAGCATACAGAGTCATCACGCTACGTTGATGAACTAAGAAAAGGAACAACTTTTCCTCACATGCTAGATATTTCCATTTCATGGGTCTCGGTGACTTTATTCTTTACAAGAACATGGAGAGAAACTTTGAGGTAAGAATTTGTGGTTTTACTGGGCATGGAGCTTGTATTTTGGCCTCTAGTTTCAAAATGAACCTTACGGCATAACCTTAGAATCGAAACAATCGCAAAAGAGCTTTATGGAAAATGAAAACAGAGAAAAGATAATTTTTCCTGTAGGCGCTCATCAAATTCTATTTTGGTTAAACAATAGTGAAAGGTTTTCTTTTATTTCAACTTTTGCATATATTTATATGACATACGAAACACAAACACAGTCAAACAAGGTACAGGTCCAGCTTAATTAGTATACTATCAATTTAAACCACAGGCTTTTGTTTGCTTGTATCTCTTGGAGTTGATGGAAAGATTGGCAATTGTGTCCTGTTGTTATATCTATAGGTTCAAACACGGCAATGGGCTTGTGACAATAAGCCATTTCCAAAAGGTGGACACAATGGAGCAGGAAGAATTAGTTGCAACTGTGGTGCAGTCCTCAGGGATCACAATGACGTAATTGAGTTCAGCTGTTGTAACGATCGTATGACTCGGGACAAGACAACGCCCATTACCGTAAAAATACGTAGCAAGAAATGCTTATCACCAGGGATATCCATAAAAAGGGTTATACCCGGAGTAAATGGCAAATATGAGGTAAGTACATGATTGAGCCTCGGGAAAGATCATCTCTTTTTTTTTTTCAAAAAATGTTCAATGGATTTCAAAGCCAAAAACAAATAAAATTAAAAGTGACTTTTGATCGTGACTACAAAATGTCAGATCGTCGGATTGGTATGTTTTACTTTCCCCTACGTAGTTCAAAGTATGCAGTTACATTTTTGACTTTCTCTAATTTTATAAAGGTACTGTTTCCGTCGGGTGCAAAAGTAGTAATAAGAAGAAATTACTATGGACTTGATATTGTCATCCAGACGCCGAGAGCAGTTGACACAAACCAAGAAAGAGGACTGTGCATGTACCCTGGACCTTACAACAAATATATAACTGACGCAGGTTTCAAAGAAAGGTATGAAAAGAGAATCTCAATAAACATCGGTCTACTAAATTATTTTAATTTTCCAATTTTATAATCATATATGGCAGTAATGCAGATTTATTGTAGAAGTTGCCTCTTCCCATCTCTGGTTTATCTTGGCTCGCACAATTGAAAGCTTGTTAGGTGTCATTTTTGCTCCGCGCCCATAAAGTGCCCAGTATCCGATCAGCATATATGGCTTCTTAAAAACGAACACTTCCTTTCTATATTAAAGCAAATATTGGTAACCAAGGTGCCTACTTTGTCACTGCACGTGTTTTCTGCAGCGAGGTTTGATGATGAACTTACTTCGATCCGTTTCTGCATTAAAACATCAAACACGCTTTGTAAAGTTCGTACTTGTTAATAATCTAAAAGCTCCTAATATCAGCTTTGGTTTTGCCCATGAAGAGGCAAATTTAAGAGGAGCTTAAGGGATGTTTAGAATTTTATCACTTAAAAAATACTGCGTCAGCACTTTTTTTTCCAGATTTCAAAGCTTATGACTTCTAAAGTGAAGTTGGTTTTCTTTTTGGATTTTGATAGTCCTTGATGACTTGTTCTACCAAGTTACTACCGCAAGTCACATACAAATTTCAGCTGCTTATGAAGACTCCGTCGTAAATTTTAGGACTTTTTTAACACCTTCTGAAGGCATTTTACTCTCATTTTTCAGGCTAGAGGTCGGTAGAAGCTACTTTGATACGCTACCTGTAGATGTTCAAGATAAGGAAGTGATATATTCCTCAGCATGTTTATGCCGAAAAGAGGAAGAGGGAAAAGGTCCCCCGCCTTCCTGCCAAAGTGTTTTCGAAGCTGCTTTCCCCACACTTGTGAAAAACAATAATATGGCCACACTAAGGCCTCAACCCTCACCTTCTAGCTTATGTGACAGATATAAAAGAGATATACATTTCTGGGATGATATCACTGATGAAGATATACAAGTCTACAAGCGAACACTTCATTTACATCCTCGGTTGAAGAGATCAGTAGCCAACAAACAAGTTTCAAAGGAAAACGCTACGCGTTATTGTGCTACGAGAATATCCGATACAGAGCTTGGAAAGCTTTGTGCAAAGGTCGGCGTCAATGTTCAGCAGCTAGTTAATACTTGTTCGTTAGATGTTGAGGTGAGTCAGCAACTGTAAACGAGTTTATGGTACTTAAAGGAATTGATAGCCGAAAATTTGCTTTCTGGAAATGGGTAGCATTCATTATTATGATAACAACTACGCTGTCTATTCATTATTATGATAACAGCTACGTTGTCTATTCTAATTCTGTTTAGGTTACTCCATTTCCTAGCGAATGCTTTCCGGAAGAAGAAAAATCGTGGAAGCGCTGATTTTTAGGAAATCACCACAATCTGTGTATCGGGAATTCAATCTATTTCTATGGAGAACTCCAATAAATTATAATAGAAGGCGTAGATAAAAAGAAAAGAAAATACATTTTACAGAAACTATCAATTTCACAGCTAATGCGGCTTTACAATCGTATTATTGACTCTTTGAGTAAGTATGAAACACTATCCGATAATTAATTTGGATAACAATGGGTATATATATTGATTAATCTATAGCCTTTCACACGATTAACCACCAAATTTTACCTACCTGATGAGCTTCGTCAATATGGTTTCCGTGGTGTTGCATTTAACTGGCTTGAAGACTATCTAAACAATAGACAACATTTTTTTCAGTTTAATGGACTTAACTCATCCAATACAATACAATACAAAATTCTTTACTTAACTCATCCCATTCATACATACATACATAGGTTAATTGGCCACTCCCCAGAGGGGCTTTTCAGGGCCAAAACCGACCCATCCCACCCAAGGGAGCACATCCACCACACAGTGATCCCGTGCGTGGGAAACTAACGTCTTCTACCCCTAACCCTGCAGGAGACGGGGCCTACGGTTTATTCGTCCTTATCCGAGAAGACTAGAATATCTATCCATTTCTTGATTATAGAAAGGTAGAAAATTCTCCTCACTTATTTCAAGACCATGAGTATTGGTCCGGCAGGGGCTCGAACCCTCGACCTCCCGCACAACACAATCCGGCGCTCTAACCAATTGAGCTAACCGGGAGGCACTTATTCAAATATCAAGTGTGGTGTACCCCAGGGCTCCATTCTTGGTCCTCTGCTCTTTCTAATTTACATCAATGACAAGTATGATGTCTCACATGTGTTAGACTTCATTCTTTTTGCTGATGATACAAACATCTTTTTCTCTCATAAAAATGTGAATTTTATCGAGTTAACCTTGAATGAAGAATTACTTAACGTAACAGACTGATGCCGAGCTAATAAGCTTTCGATAAATATCATAAAATCAAATATCATGGTTTTCAAACTTAGACAGAAAAGGGAACTCTTAACTTTAAACTAGAAATTAACTAATGTACTATTGATCGAGTTAGGAGTGTACGTTTTTAGGTGGCATTCTCGACAAAAACTTGTTATGGAAACTGCACATTGCTAACATCGCTAGGAAAGTTTCGAAATCCATTGGTAGAATCTATAAAGCTAGTCTCCGCCTACCTACTTCAGCTTCATGTACATTGTACAACAGTCTTGTTTATCTTTACTTAATTTATTGCATTACGGTATGGGGCTCCCCCTATCCATCCAACTTGAAACGTATTGCCCCACTCCAGAAAAAGGAGGTACGAATTATATCAAGAAGTAATTTTAACACTCATATTAAACCTATATTCAAGCCGTTGAAAATTCTAAATCTATACAATATATATCGATTTCAGATAGGAAACTGATTATGATTATGTTCAAGATAGGCCGTCTTCCTGAAGCTCTCAAAAGAATATTCTCGTTGTCGAGTTGCAATCATTGCTATTACGCCAGAAAATGTACTTCTTTTTGCATATCACATTGCAGAGCAAATATCAAACAGTTTTCGTTATGTTTCCAAGAGCCTAAATTTTTTAATTCTCTAAATATAGAAATCCAAAATGTTGACACACTTTCAAGTCTAAAATGCGAACATTACTCCTTAATTGAATCCCCTCTTATTACCTTATTGTTTATCTACTTGTATTTTCTTAAGCTGCTTAAGTATATGTTTCTTTGAGTGCTATTGTTGTCGTTGTTTTATATGTTTGTTTGTGTGTTCTTCCTTTTTAACCTAATATACTTTGTTCCTAACTCACGCCAAAACACTGATACCTCACTTCTGTAAAATATGGCTTCCCTACGGGTTTCCTCGCAACATGTTAAATCTTCAGTTATATTATATCAAAGTATATGTAATTCCTTTCATTTCTACTGATGTATTATAAATTAAAAAAAAAAAAATAGCAAAATAAGCAATACAATACAATACACAGATTTCAACAAGGACACGTTAAAAAGTTTAATATTTCACAAGTTTTCTACTTAAAAAATCAGCGATTCTATTGAATAAACATGTTTCCTGATAGTTACCTAATAGCTCTAAGTTATTATGATAAGAAAGCAAAGCTAATAATGAACGGAGATAGTTCCTAATTAGAGACGTGAGCCCTCGAACGTCCTTATTCTTAGCTAATCAACTAAGGAGGGCATTGATTAAGAGACCGTGAAGTTCTTCGCTATTATCACTCTTTTTAGTATAGTTTTGTCGTTCTGTGTTCAATGCGCATCTATTTACTTGCATAGTTTTTTTGTTTTTGTTTTTGTTTTTTTTATATGTAGTATGTTTTATCGTTGTTTTTCTCTCTCTGCTTTTCTAAAAGCTCACTGGAGACTTCTCCTTTGCAAGTGGCAGTGTGTCATTGTTAGTCGAACAGTGTGGAGTACTAGGAGCCAAATATCTATCCATACTTGCTAACGGAAGTCGTGAAATAGATCCTGTTGCTGAAGCATTTGTTAAACAGGTGGCGGAGCTGCTATGTCCAAATGATTGTACATTCAATGGAAAATGTGTCAATGGCTCATGTGTTTGTTACAAAGACTACACAGCTTCTGACTGTTCGATGTCCATTTATCAGAAACCTGAAATTTACAGGTAGAACGCTGCGCACACTTCTGTCTTAATCCAAACCCATATTTTTTGCCACCTGATACTCTTCTCGATACTTTCCTGTTTTTCGAAAACGGAATGGGAATGGGGAAGGGAAGATTGCGGTGGCTCTCAAGGGCCATCCACCTACAAAAATTTTCATGACTTTATCGCGCGATAAGTTTTGCTAAGTCCATTCACTCAAAAAATTTGCAATTAGCATTATCGCGCGATAGAACAACTTATCGCGCGATAGAACACTGCATCGCGCGATAGAATACTGGATCGCGCGATAGAACACTGCATCGCGCGATAGAACACTGCATCGCGCGATAGAACACTGCATCGCGCGATAGAATACTGGATCGCGCGATAGAACAACTTATCGCCCGATAGAACAACTTATCGCGCGATAGAACAACTTATCACTCGATAGAACAACTTATCCCGCTATAGATAATACTATCGCGCGATTATTTTATTTCTAGCTCCCATGGCCCCATGACCATTAGCACGTGGTCACATCCCTAGCAAGATGGCGGACCAAGTTTCGAAGGTGAGTAATTGTCCAAGAAATAAAGACTTTTATTCTTGATTTTTGAGCAAGAGACGGTAATCTTTGGGTTAAATGAAATTATATCTCTATGCTTTCTACGCCTTATATTCATAAACAATCTTTCACCTTTAGGCCTCACGGAACAGCGTACGCACGTGAGCTAAGGAAAATTTCAGACAAGGGCAGATGACGTCCCTTGTTGTGTTTACTTCTCCTCTCTACGCTTTTAAAACTTTACCGTTGAATATCTTATCAAAACACAAAGTCTCTGGTAGTTTAATACTTAAATCGCGAAGACTGCAACGGAGTTAAGGATTCTATTCTTTTAATGTTTTTCTTTTCATCGACTTAGTGGTAGAAATGCTATTTTTTCGTACTGTTTTGTCATTCACTGCGCGTGGTGTTTATTATTTGGAATTTCGAAACGAACAAGTTCAAGAATTGGCATTGTAGTTTCAAGGAAAATTGAGGTTTGGAGTCCACTGTTGTTCCTATGAAAGTTATTTTCATGTTTTTGACGCGCGCTCGAGATGTCATGGAGGAATGAAATATATCGACTGAGCTGAGTAAAGCAAGCGCGCGATGCTCGAGGTAAGATTATAAATTAGGTTATCTTGACCCTATCTTGGGGGTGATGGTGGTAATGGGTCAATTAGCTTACATTCAATATCGCCCACCTGAGATCGAGAGTGAACTCCGGTTTATTCGTGAACAGGAACCAAGAGCAGTTTATCAATCACTTCTCGGGTACTCGTCGGTACTATTGATGCTGTTTAACTAATATCGATTGTTAAATCAATGCTTATTTCTTTTGGGCGCTTTGAATGTGGAGGATCGACCAATACACTGATTCCTTTTAGACCACACTGCATATTCAATAATTTGTGTTGTAAATTGTCATGCAAGACTGTAGCTTAGTAGAATATTAAAAAAAAAAACACGGAAATGCTGTCACTTCACTACAGCAGTTTAAGACCATAATAAATGTAATATTAATTTTAACTACATGTAGATTATATCATTACACTGTTGCACATGTATAATTTAACATATAATTAGCAGTAGGTAACTTTTAATGTGATAAATATAGGACTTGTGCATAGGTGTTCTTGTACACAATAAGTGAATCATTTTGTACAGGAAGGGAATGACATGTCGAGCGCGCGTCAAAAACATGAAAATAACTTTCATAGGAACAACAGTGGACTCCAAACCTCAATTTTCCTTGAAACTACAATGTCAATTCTTGAACTTGTTCGTTTCAAAATTCCAAATAATAAACACCACGCGCAGTGAATGACAAAACAGTACAAAAAAATAGCATCTCTACAACTAAGTTGATGAAATGAAAAAAATTAAAACGGTAGAATCCTTAACTCCGTTGCAGTCTTCGCGGTTTAAGTATTAAACTACCAGAGACTTTGTGTTTTGATAAGATATTCAACGGTGAAGTTTTAAAAGCGTAGAGGGGAGAAGTAAACAAGGGACGTCATCTGCGCATGTTTGAAATTTTCCTTAACTCAAGTGCGTACTCTGTTCCGTGAGGCCTAAAGGTGAAAGATTGTTTATGAATGTAAGGCGTAGAAAGCATAGAAATATAATTTCATTTAACCCAAAGATTACCGTCTCTTGATCAAAAAATCAAGAATAAAAGTCTTTATTTCTTGGACAATTACTCACCTTCGAGACTTGGTCCGCCATCTTGCTATGGATGTGACCACGTGCTAATGGTCGTGGGGCCATGGGAGCGAGTAATAAAATTATCGCGCGATAATATTATCTATTGCGGGATAAGTTGTTCTATCGCGCGATAAGTTGTTCTGTCGTGCGATAAGTTGTTCTATCGTGCGATAAGTTGTTCTATCGCGCGATAAGTTGTTCTATCGCGCGATACAGTGCTCTATCGCGCGATAAGTTGTTCTATCGCGCGATAAGTTGTTCTATTGCGCGATAATGTTGATTGCAAACTTTTTGAGTGAATGGACTTAGCAAAACTTATCGCGTGATAAAGTCATGAAAATTTTTGTAGGTGGATGGCCCTTGAGAGCCACCGTGGAAGATGGATAGGCTTATTCTGCTAAAAAAAAAAGGTAAAAACAAGGTGGGTACATCCATTCTATTCATATTCCTCACATCTATCAATCAATCAGTGTCTGTAGCTAAGTTAAGAAAATGCGGCAAAAAAAAAAAAAAAAAAAAGAAAAACCATCCCAGCTTTTGGATAAGGGTGATGCATGTCCTTAAGATTTTCAATAAATGTGATTGTTTTCTAGGTTGCAAGAGGACGGTTTGTGCGACAGGCGTAAACGATCATGCAAGAAGGTGACTGTCTTTGGCGTCGATTTCAGGAATTCAACAAACCTGACCTGTCATATAAACGAATTCAAGGTCAGATATTATCGTTAAAGAAATAAATGAAAAAAGGTAAATATACGGTGAAATTAGAGCTCAATCTCAGATTTCTACTAAATTATAGCAGTCGTGGGCTGAGATGGTTCTTCTATCAAGCTGAATGTTTCCTTGATTCAGTAAACTCTTGCCTTGTTTCTTTTTTTTTTTTTCTTTTTTTTTTTTTTTTTGAGTAGTAGGCTCTTTGTGTCAATGGAAGCAGTGTCCAAGACCAATAATTAAGCACTTAAATTTGCCCTTAATCGCTCCGGCTTTTTATCACATTTCAGAGCATGCTTTTTTCGTATTCTCACCGCTTTGTTTTGTCTTGTTGATATAATGTTTTGCTACGGGTGTTCTATTTGTCGGTCTCATTAATGTATTGACATATCGATAAATATAGGTCATAAATAGCTCTTGGAAACCAGATGGTACAGAGCTAAGTTTCCCCGGCGTAATAACTGACTTAGTGCTTGTAGAGTGCTATTTACCCGAGTCACAAGTCACGCGAGGCTATTTCTCCGAAACCGACGAAGGAACAGCTGCCTCGGGATTGATAATATCTGTGTCCAACGATGGTGAACACAAAAGTCAAGAAAATCTCACGTTCATATCATTTGATTCAGCTTGCATAAGCTGCAATATTTCATCCGGATGTTTATTCAAGGCAAGTATACTTTATCTAACGTTAACTATTATGGACTTTGATGACACAAGGATGGATAACTTAAAGTGACCCTGAGATCAAAATTTTCCTACATCATTTTTTTCCATTTTCGTATTCAGTGTGTCTCCTTCATCTCCTCTGCCAAATTTCAGTTTAGACCGAGCACCAGAATTGTCTTTTTTCGGGCCGTTAAATTCACGATTTCGCGTCCACCATTATTAGATCATGTTCCGGAAGTTGATCGCAGGACTCAGAGGAAGTGACGTCAAAGGCTCAACGCGAAATGGCAAAATGTCAAGCAAACATAACAGAGTGCTTTACTCTATTCTTACAAAAACTAAGCAAAAAATACTGGGCATCGATATGTAATTCAAAGCTGAAGTAATCGTACAGACCATGCTGCAGGTATTTCTCCGCAAATAGATCAGAGCGGGAAAAACGGATGCGATTTGTGCGACCTCGCCGAGTAAACTTCAATCCTACAGAAATATTTGTGATCTACTCCGAACACTTCTCGGAGGACTGTTTCGAGAGATCTGTGTACCTTGAAGGATCTTGGCGAAGAATTCTGTCGGGTTCAGTGCCTGCCGTTCAAGAAGAGAAGGGACAAGAAAAACCGTCCTCAGTGCGATCTCGACGCCGGAAAGCGAAGTCTACGAACCTCCACGGATTTCGTCACCTTTACATATGAGCTGATCAATATCCATCTTTAACAACTCTCTGGCAGAATACCTTACACAAAGGAAAGTACTCGGTAAACACTGTAAATAAGAATGATAAAATAGCCGAATTGAGGATTGAGATTTCTGACCTCAAAGAGCTCACTTTTATACAAAAGAGATGAAAAATATACGTGTGGTCTGATTCTAAAAAAAGCTGGTTTTAATATCAGCGAAAGCAGAACAAACAGCTTAAGACACAGAGCGTAAAAACATTCTAAAATGTAGGCTTGCAGCCCAAAAACCGAGAAAATGAAAATTTCTTTAAAAACCTGTCAAACTATCAACCATCTGACAGCCAAGTCAGCGTGCTATCGGGTCTCAAATTCATCCCAACGCCCGTGACAAACGAATTTAAAATCAGGCCAACTTTTGCGAGATTTATTCGCAAGACGAATGCGCCTCCGTTACACCGTTCACGGACAAAACAAAGAACCACTTCTGTTTCATATCAAACTGAATGCCACCGGTTGAGTCTTCTGTCGCCCTTTAGAACTACTTGCAAAATGCTCATAACGTTACTTGCAGACTGCATCTAAGCCAAAAAATACTTTGGAACGCAATGAGGTCACGGCTCTAAAAGAGTTGAAACAAACCCTGCTTTAAACCTCACGGAAGCAACACAACAATAGTCATCATGAATAAGACAGAAAAAACAAAAGAAGCCAAAGTGCAACTCAACAACAGAGTTCAGTTCAAACCTCTCAAAGCACCGATAGTAGGAAACGGTTAATGAGATCATTGACCAAATGCATCGGGGAAAACACATTGATGGCTTAGAAATGGCTTCACAAACTCCCAATATCCGCCTTCGCATACACCATTAGCCATTGCCGAAAACTATTTTTACTAATCACCCGATCATTTCTTACAAAAAAGGAAAAACCCTTACGACAAGCAAAAATACAGTTCGAAGGCGATAAAGCGATGCGACCACAAAAGCCACATGGGGAGTCCGTGCCGTTCTGTGTCTATCTTTATTCGCATGGCAAAAATTCATCGTTTGTCGGCGCAAAACTATCCACAGAAGCTTCAGACGATTTCTGGGACAATTCATAGTCTGAAAAAGTCGACATTTCCCGACTGGCAACGAAACAGTTCTCAAAAAAGTAATATGTGTGATTCTCTGTGCAGCGAACAAAGAGAGTTGTGACAAAGCAAAGCATAAGTTTGTTGAGCCTTTGACGCCATGATGACGTTTTTGCGGGCTCGGCAGGAACATGTTTTCAGCAATGGCGGACGATTTTTGAACGACTTTGAAGCGGTAAAAATTGGTCATCGAAGGTTTGTTTTGAGTTTTTAATGGCAAAAATGGTCTTAACCTGACCCAATTCAACATTGTGTAAACAATTTAGGCCAAAATAAAATGGTCAATGTTCGTCTCAGGGGCACTTTAAATAAGAAATCATATTACTTCATTAAAGGTCTTGCAAGGGCCAGTAGTTAGAGACAAAAACAAACAAACATAGAAATAACATATAACGGGAAGCAAGCTGACTAAGAAATATATTTAAAAATTATGTAAACACGAAAATCAAAAGACTAAAAAGAGGTTAACATAAACCGCAACAAAACAAAGGCATCATAAACCAAAGAAAGTGCTAAGTCGCAATATTTTGTATTTACGTCTGCGGAAATAAATTGGTAAGTGAATCTTTTGGTACTTACACCCTCCTACATTACAGGGAAACTCTTGCATGATAAATGGCTACTGCTTCGCTCCTAATGAGACCAACCCTTTAGACTGGTGTAACCAGTGCGTTCCTGAAATAAGCACATCCACTTGGACGAAGCGTCAAGGTGAGCTTAACGATGTTCTACACGTTTTGAGATATGATGTTTTATTGAAAATCAATTTTCGCTTTATGGGGCTTGTATTTAAACGTTTGCGCCTAAATTGAGATAATTATAATTGTAAATATAAAAGAGCCTTAGTTTGCTCATTTCGCGTCTAAGGTCCATAAATTATTGAATTATTTGTCGAAGTATTTCTAATAAATTATGATGCTTTGACAATTTTAGTAAACCTGCCACCCAAGTTTTCGCCAACCTCTGACTACTTCGTGGTATCTGGAGAAACCCTCAAACTGTCCATTGATGTTGCAGACCCAGAAGATATGCCTGTTACCCTTTCACTTTCACAAGGAAGCCCAACCGAGGCGTCAATCGTCGACAATGTTTTAACATGGAAAGCCACCAATGACGCCTTGACTCAGTTTTTTCTCAAAGCAGCAGACGCTTGTCAAGCTACATCTTATGCTAACATTAACGTGTCTTTGGTTGCTTGCCAGTGTAAGAATAACGGAACCTGTGTGCCCCACCCAAATTATCCGAGAGGATCAGGGTTTTATGCATGTGATTGCTTGCCAGGATTTACTGCTGAAAAATGCGAGACCAACATTGACGAGTGCCGGTCCTTTCCGTGCTTTCGAGGTAAGGCGACCAATGCCCTTCTTCTCAAAAAGTTTGACAGAAATAAAGGCCACCATGAAAAGAAAATTTGGAAAGAAAAGGAAATCATGATTTGTTCAATCTAAAGGGGAAAAGTTACCTGACTGTAAAGAACGATAGAAGCTGAGAAGAAAAGCAAAAAGGGAACGGATGTCGTTTTTTCTCAAAAAAATTTATTTGAAAGCAACAATTAATTCTAAAGTCACCATATTCACAGCAAGGTAAGCTTGCCAAATTGGTTTCCTCATCGAAATATGGCCCCAACTACTGATATTCGTAATAATTTCTGACTTACCGCACACAGTGTTTCGATTGTCACGAAACTCATTGTATTAAATGATTACGATTTACACTTTTAAAATGATTTTTTAGTTATATCCTATTGGGAAAATGTTTATTGCGAATTTGCTGTACAAAAAATGTGGTGTTTAGATATAAAATTATGTGATTTACAAAAACGCAACACAAGCCTGAAATTGAAAGAAGTGCACCTGTTTTAGACTTAAGCCATTTCTCAATCCCTCCTATAGAGATGTATCAATTAAACTTAGGCCTGCATTCTTTTGCTCTTAACATGACCTAAAGTCATTTACCTCCGGTCGAGGGTTTATGACGCCTTTTGTAGGTTATTTTATTACTAAGGTTAGGCGGTTCTGGGCAATAAAATTATACTACATTTCCAAGTTCACCGTAAGGTAGCTGTACCCTAAATACTGGGATATTGATTTTTGGTCGATGTGCCACCTCCGATGCGACCGTGGGAAAAGTTTCTCTCAAATTCTTCGTATGAATTAAAATTAACAAATGTACATTTCTATGTATTAATTTCTCCTTATTAGGTCGCTGTATCGATAGAGTGAATACGTACGAATGTGATTGTGACCCTGGATATGTTGGTCGGGACTGTGACACCAATTATGATGACTGTAGTTCTTCTCCTTGCGTAAATGGTCAGTACTCTGCTAGTTGAAAAATGATCGCTTTTCAAATCTAAATTTCTTTTGACACACTGAGGGTTTTTTTTTAAATATTCCTCACACAATAGGCTAAATTATGTCTCCATTGTGTCAAAATTATCATATAGCATGAAACCAAATGGCTTAAATCGTTTTGGGAGGGCCTGGCAAGAACCAAATTGTCAATGTAACAACAACAAGCAACCCTGAACTACCACCAACAGACAATGGGAAGTTAAAAATTCGGTAAATTATGGTTGCCAAAGGTCATCAAGAAGTCAGGGAAAAATAAATTCCTTCCAAGGAAAAAATCAGGGAAAATTTCCGTCTGTGAAGGATTATAGTTCAAAGGAAAGAAAATGAATCCTATTTCCATGTTACCTGAGGGAGCTATCGATTTATGTGACTTGCTAAAAGCGTAAATTTGTGGATGGAGACGATAACTGAGAGAAGAGGCTGGAGGCCATTATCAGACAAGACTAATAGTTTTCAAAAACGCATGACTATGGCAACCAAGAAAATGATGAAACGATGAAACGAAACAACTTTAATTCCCCCTTCCAAGGAAGGAATGGATACTGCAAACCTAAACAAGGTAAACTGTATAGTGGACTCGCACGCATTTTTTACGGGTACGCAGATGACCATCACTTAATCTTCTCTGACTCTGACTATTGTGCCTCCGGACCAGTAAGAGGCCCTAACTTGTGCTTATCTTAAAATGTCATTATCCCGCAGGAAATTGCACGGACTACGTGGGTACATATAGATGTACTTGTGATCCTGGATATAGTGGACTTAATTGTACTATTAATGTCGATGAATGTGAGTCATCTCCCTGCGCATTCGGTGAGTTAGCAATTTATTCATTTACCTCAGTATCCTTCCTGTTATAAAAAAATAGTAATACTTCATGCTGATACATGACACTATGGTATTTCCTGTTAAGAAACCAGTTTTCTTCCCCATTTACAAGATCACTTGCACAAGAGAAGTATTTATTTATCAGTGATTTAGGAGTAGGTAACTTTCTTTTTCTCTTCACGCGTAGGAGCATACGTCGATCACGTCAACAAATACACGTGTGTATGTGATGATTGGGCGTCAATGTTTAGAAACTAATCGTATACACAAAGAAGATGTAAGCGTGAATTATCATCAAAAAAGGAGTAATCATCGATGAAGGGGGGAGGGAGAGGGATGGAGCATGCTCATTGTTGATTATGCCGACTATTATGAGTCCACCTTTTTAGGCACATGTGTGGACAACATCAACAGCTTTACCTGTATCTGCCCAACCGGATTCAGTGGTGTAAATTGCGATGAGAACATAGATGATTGCCTCACATCCCCCTGTGCAAATGGTATGCAATTTTATGTCATTCTTTTAAGCTACATAGGCATTGAAGTTATACCTAAAAAATGGTGGCTAGTATTTATTATGAAGCAACCTAAATAACCATGGGGCAAAATAGGTTAACTTAACCTTCTAATACAGGGTGACCTAATTCTCCGTTTGATTGATTTACTGCAGAAACAAACAAAAAAATCAGAATGATTTGATTTCTACAGCTTGCAGAAGATCGTACACTCACTCAGATCTGGTGATCATGATAGCTAGGCCCGTATTGAATTATTTTGACTCAGTTTGCTCTGTTGTTTTTCTTAGGGACCTGTATTGACTTAGTAAATAACTACACGTGTAACTGCTTCGCTGGCTTTAGCGGTCCAAACTGCGATATTAAGATAGAGAACTGTACCGAGGATTCTTGTTACCCTAATGTGACTTGCGTCAAAAACAATGAAATAATTAGCTGTGGTCCATGTCCCTTGGGGCTCACCGGAGATGGAAAGAACTGCAAAGGTATTAATCCCATCAAGACAAAATTAGTAGTAGTAGTGGCAGCAGCAGCAGCAGGGACGAATAAATGGAGGTCCCGTCTCCTGCAGGGTTAGAGATAGGATACGTTAATTTCCCACGCACGACATTACTGTGTGATGGATGTCCTCCCCTAGGGTGGGATGGTTGGGTTAGTACATTAATTGTAAAGCGCTGTTGATCTGTCATTGTAAACAGCGCTCTATACGAAATAAATTATTATTATGACGCAGTTTATTGAACTTATTTATTATTATTATTACTATTATTATCATTATCATTATTGGTAGTAGTAGTAGTAGTAGTAGTAGTAGTAGTAGTAGTAGTAGTAGCAGTAGTAGTAGTAGTAGTAGTAGTAGTAGTAGTAGCAGTAGTAGTAGTATATTAGTAGAAGTAGTAGTAGTAGTAGTAGTAGTAGTAGAAGTAGTAGCAGTAGTAGTAGTAGTATTAGTAGTAGTAGTAGTAGTAGTAGCAGTAGTAGTAGTAGTAGTAGTAGCAGTAGTAGTAGTAGTAGTAGTAGCAGTAGTAGTAGTAGTAGTAGTAGTAGTAGCAGTAGCAGTAGTAGTAGTAGTAGTAGTAGTAGTAGTAGCAGTAGTAGTAGTAGTAGCAGTAGTAGTAGTAGTAGTAGTAGTAGCAGTAGCAGCAGTAGTAGTAGTAGTAGTAGTAGCAGTAGTAGTAGTAGTAGTAGTAGTAGTATTAGTAGTAGTAGTAGTAGTAGTAGTAGTAATAGCAGTAGCAGCAGTAGTAGTAGTAGTAGTAGTAGTAGTAGTAGTAGTAGTAGCAGTAGTAGTAGTAGTAGTAGTAGTAGCAGTAGTAGTAGTAGTATTAGTAGTAGTAGTATTAGTAGTAGTAGTAGTAGTAGTAGTAGTAGTAGTAGTAGTAGTAGTAGTAGTAGTAGTAGTAGTAGTAGTAGTAGTAGTGGTGGTGGTGGTGGTGGTAAGTAGTGGTAGTAAGCTAGCTAAACTATACTATACACTTTGAAAGACATGGCGGTGGAGGTAGCACTTGCTCTGAGAACATAACTGCCCTCTGAATGGGGTGTGCGGCCGGCATGATCATGCTTCATGATATTGTACCTTTGGAGAAGCTCCCACTTTTGGAATTCGTACTCAAAATGTGAGGGGAATCTTATAATTTTGTCGACCTAAAAACCATTTCTCGTCCTTATTTAAGGCTTATTTAGTGGTTCAAGTACATACTACTCGATTCCACTGACCCGATTACAAACACTTGTAATCGGATAGTCCAAGTCGGACATACATGTACAATTAAAATTTTTATACCCTACTTTGTAATTCGAGCATTACGTCTCATGACATTTGTCAGTCTTTCTGGCTTCAGATTCTTTGCGTTGGAACTGTTGGATATCTTGAACAATATATGTTTATTGAACTTATTTATTATTATTATTACTATTATTATCATTATTATTATTGGTAGTAGTAGTAGTAGTAGTAGTAGTAGTAGTAGTAGTAGTAGTAGTAGTATTAGTAGTAATAGTTCTCTAAGAAAGTTGAACCTAAGCTCACTAGGTTACGTGCTCCTACAATTTATTTTTTTTTTTTTCATTCCTGATATTTTCGCAGTTTGTTTTGGTGAAATAAAATTAGTAATACGACTTCCTTTCGAAAAAATCAGAGGCAGTTGTGTTCATATATAATTTAAAATCAATCGCCCGATTGCCTAGCCCCTTGTTCTCCTTTCAGTTCTATTACCATTATTTACTATCATTACAAATGATATTGAATCTTGCCAACATCATTGTCGATATCAACGTCATCGTTTTTACATTAACAGAATTATTATTATTTTTCATTATTAATTCATTTTTAATCACAGAATCCAGTACATTACACCCAATACGCACAATATCTGCAGTTAAAGATTCCGTCGTGTCGTCTTCAGTGGTCAGAGACATGCCCCCAACTGAGGCCCGTCCTAGGGCTATAACTACATCTCCGCCAACAACGTCAGAAAACCAGGAAACGGGTACGTACACGTTTGTGTGCATATTTTGAGTTACATTTTTATGTAACTAAT
Organism: Stylophora pistillata; assembly: GCF_964205215.1. Taxonomy (NCBI): domain Eukaryota; kingdom Metazoa; phylum Cnidaria; class Anthozoa; order Scleractinia; family Pocilloporidae; genus Stylophora; species Stylophora pistillata. Next base: position 20,918,493 of record NC_142527.1, on the reverse strand, counting down.
GGGGATCATTCACTGAACAACTTTAATTCTATAATCCCTCGCTTCTGTCTTAGATTTGACATCTTTTCTTTTCTATCCGATACGAACAATTTCGATATTTCGTTTTAGTTGCTTTCGCTGGCTTTTTTTTTTTTTTTTGGTTTGGCTGTGTTTTTAGCTGTATTTTATGCTTTGTTTTGTTTTGTTTTTGCCTTTTTTTTGTCTTATGCTTCAAGTTGCAAGACTATATAGCACACTTGACTTGCCTTTCAGTGTTTGTAGTTGAAATGCGTATAGAGAAGATATGGAATGAACACCTAAAGGATATGACTAGTTCGGCATTTAACGAATTAGCCTCCGTCATTGAAACTGAGGTGAGAATTGACCAATTGATCAGAAGTGCTGTGCGTCTTTTTTTTTTTATACGATTTTGTAATTCACTTCCTTACCTTAAGCAATTTCGGCATGTTCCCGATAGGTTTCCATTAAGTTCTCTAATCCCAGCCTACTGTATCCGAATTCGTGATCCATTATGTCAGGGTTTTTCTTTTCTATTCTTTCCCACCTTATTTCTTTTATTTTTTTTTTTTTATCTTTTTTTCTCGGTCCTACCTGGCTTGAGAGAAAATGGAATAATCCCAATATCATTTTCCGAAAAATAAAATAAACAAAAAGAAATACTGTTACACCGCAATATCAAAATAGGACATTATAATTGTTGATTGGCTAAATGCAAGTTCTCATCTCAGATCTTTTTATTGGAAATCACAGGTAAAGAAACAGTATTCTGGTGTCATAAGCTTTATTGGAGTAAAAATTATAGCATTCAGGTAGGTAAGGTTGAAAGTGATGTCGGTAATTTAACAAGGCGCTTTGTTGCTCGTAATAATTATTGACACATTCTATTGCACCTTTTTGGATCTAGGCCTGGAAGTATTGTTGCTGAATTTAAGCTGCTATTCAACCAGAAAGTGTCAGATGACACAGCAGTAGCTCCTTTGAAAAAGGCCGTAAAGAAGGGCAACCTTGGTCCATTGATTGTCAACCCTGATTCCGTAAAACTAATGAAGGAAGATAAAGGTAATTTGTCAGTAACCTTTAAGGAACAGTAGTAGCAGTAAATAGTAGTCTTATAGTAGCATTTACAAGACCACCAGCAAGGACTGATGCAAATGCAGTCACAGAAGCATTAGCACTAGCAATAACATTGGCAGCATCAGTGCAGTAGCAGGAATCACAACAGCAGTAGTAGTAGATGTAGCAGCAGATGTAGCAGCAGAGGTAGCAGTGTATGGACTTGCAATAATATTAGCATTATCAACAGTATTATAAATAGTGGTGACAGTAGCAGTAATATTACACCTTTCCTTTGCACTTTCTTTAGATCCAACGAATGATGTAAAAGAAAAGCTTCCTTATCCAATCATCATTGGTGCTTCCTGTGGCGGGATTTTTGTCATCGTGCTCGTCAGCATTTGTCTCGTCCGCCACTGCCAGCGTCAAAAGAGACTTCACCGCCGGCGCTTTTCAAGCGGTATGCCTTCTGAAGTTCCTTTTCCTAATCAGGAGAAATACGAGCTAGAAGAAACGCGTTCTAAGGAGGATATAGTCAGCTACGAGGAGCAAGGTCTCTGGAAAGAGGCTGGTGATAACGAGAAGTTCAATGGAGGAGCTCGTTACCCAGAAGTAGGCATCGCCAATATGGCTTCTGAAAACAGAGATATAGGCAAGGCGAATGATTCAGGCTACCATCAAAGAATTGAAATGGCACGCGACCCCGAGCGCTACCAGCAGGTTGGCATCGTTAAGAAAGCTGGAAAATAGTGAAGGACACAAGAGGCTTATTTTAAAACTCGCTTTTGTACGCGCATTTTAAAATCGCCTTTTACGAGGCAGACAAGCCTTTTTTAAAAATTTTCTTTTTTCATCGTAGCCCTTGAAATGTCACAAGAACTAGGTTTAATATGTATTGCTGCTATATTTGAAGTGCAATTACCGGTGTTATTTGATCTTTCAGTCAGCAATTCAAAGCTTTCCATCTTTGTATAACTCCTTTTCAGGGGAACATCCTTTGGTTTATGTAGCTGAGCAGCAAAAAAAAAAAAAAAAAGAAAAAGAAAAAGAAAAAAAAAAAAAAAAGACGTGAAAAATGTAGCGGAGTCTATTTTTCTGTTTTTAACAACCCTGCCATATAAGTGTCTACTTTTGTTTCTAAAACGTAGAGTAGGTATAAGAAGGAACCATTGTATCCTTTCTAACACTGCAAAGACTTTGGGAGGCTGTAAATACACCTGTTCCTTTTCGACGGTTAGGGCAATTTCCGCTTCGTAGGTTTGATCATGCTGAAGATAATTATTATGAAAAACTGCTCGAAGCATGGCTGAGTCAGTCGGAAGTGGCTGCGTTAAATGATGAGCTCAGCATTCCACACATCTTTAGCCAACAATTATTATGCAAACAGTATAGAACGCTAATCGTATAACCTTTCAGTCATTAAACCTTCGCGTTTTGAAGACTGTTTTTATTCTGATTAAAATGGCACATTCTGTTACTGTGCTCGTATGTATTGTGCTCGTATGAAAGTAGATTTACATCACCATTGAGTATATAAAGGAAATGACCTCACAGTGGTAGCGATATGTAGCGCAATACACAAAACACAAAACAATAGGCCTAAAAGTTGCAATAACTTGTCTCAAACACTATCACTTAAAATGTCTAAAAAACATGTTCCGTTGCAGAGCGTTTGAAGGCGTTTGGTCAGAGCTGTTGAACAAGGATCAGAATATATATGAAATATACATTTACTTTTAGTAAAAGGAAAAGGAAACGGCCTAACTTTTACGGAATGTTCAGTCAAAATCTGTCAATTTCTGCCGCCTTCGACGCCACACTTAAAATAACGCTACCACAATGGAAAGCAATAGGAGTGTACACACTGCCTGGATTTTATTGCACCAGCTGTTGCGGAGCTAGCAAAAGCTCCAAATATCCAAACGGTGAGGAAGGCGACCTCTGGGACAAATTTGACCCGTTTCCAGGGCGACCGTTTCGTAACAGCCGCCGAGCGTGCACAAGGAGTTCTTGCCGCGGGTTCGAATGGCTTCAAACTGACACGTCATTTGCAATTCTCGCTGGATTGATTCCTCGACGGCAAAACTTTTTATGGAATATTTTTCGAATAAACGGTCTTGAAGCAGTCAGAGTTCATTTGCTTTATTTTTTACGGAGTTAAAGAGCGGAGCCGAAACACCCTATAAAAAGCTCTATAATATTATCCTCTCATAGAAACCGTGTAATATTGTAATATTGTCCTCTCATCGAGAGCTTAGGCTGTTTATTGCTTTGCGGCTTCAGGAGGCGATATGATCTTCTGGTGTGGCGCGAGTTGTTTACGAACCTTTATGAGCTAAAATCTCGCATTTAATTTTTCGGGAAATACATCCTCTTTGAGCGAATTTATAGGGTATTTAGATTCCACTGATCTTCGTCAAATTTTTTCCAAACATTCCAAGAATGATGCCAAACAAAACTACGTCAGTAAATGTTGATATTTTAAAATTTTGACCCGTGGCGTTTATTTATGCGACACAGCTCGCACATTCTTAGCTACTCCAAATTTAGATGCTGGTATCTAGACAAACGATCAGAATATCGAAAAAGCCTGCCTCGTGAATAAGACTGATAAATTCATTGAGAGAACCCTGGGTCGTTTCACGCCTTATCGGATCCTAATACTTCCTAAGAGGAAAACTCGTCTAAATAAAACTTTTTTCGTAAACAACATTTATCAAGCTTTCTTCTGATATATAGTTCACAAGGATTTTAGTGAAACTAGGAACAATTGAAATGTAAATACGTTTCGTGTCCTAGCTGTAGTTGATTTTAGAAATGCTTCTTAGACGTCATCTGTATTGACGGTATTGCTGAAGACTGCAGACTCGAGCTCAAAGGTGACAAACACAATTGGCAACGTAGTCATTTTCAGTATCGGTTTCTAAAACATCACGGAAGAAACAAGCTAAAAATCAGTAACTGCTCAACATCAACACATAGCCTGTTTGATTATTCTTAATGATTGTATACAATCTCAAAATGCACCGCCTTAAAAAGTGAAAGAGAGCTTTATATTATTATCAGGGCGTAGAGATATTTCCAAATGCATTATACATAATGGGCTAATTTTAGAATTTATATAAAATTCAACCAATCGAATCGTTCGTTCGTCTGAATAGCCTTGAAGTAGTTTGTCATGAATATCTCAGTATAGACTGTAAGGAAGGAATAGTGTATTAGAACAAAATTCCCAGAAAAGGTATTCAGTACTCTGGCTTTTAAATGTTTTTCACTAGCTCGCTACTCCTAAATGTGCTGGTGCATGTTACGTTCGAGAGATCGGCAGCTCAGTCTGATTGCAACAATTGCTGTGCTGAAGGAAATTATAAAGCGATTGATGAACCTCGGCGAAGCATCAGAAGTATATGGAAAAGGGGACAAAAAGCACTGTGCGATATACATCTGCCCTGGGGTTGGTACCGCTTTACAAGTTACACGGGTGGTGAGATGCCTACCTCCGTTGTCAGTCCAAATCACTGCGGCACGGTAGCTCCAGTTTGGATACAAGGAACGAGTCCCTCAGAGCAAGATGGCACGGTGAAGCGTAAAGCATGCATAAACTTTTTTGGTTTAAAAAATGGTTGTGCGCAATCGTTGAACATAAAAGTCAGGAACTGCAGCTCATACTACGTCTACTTCCTAAGACCAACTTACTCATGTGCCATTGCCTACTGCGCTGGTAAGACACTTCTATTTCTCACTTTGTGCACAAAGCTAGAATCAATAGCAAACCAGGTGATTTTTTTGTTCCTTTCGCAGCTCGCATTAAGTTCGGATTTGGTTTATTTTTAAAAGAAGTAAGTTCAACTAGGTCGATTTATTCTTTTCTTTTTTTCTCAACGCTATATAGAACTAAATTCGATGCGACAAGTGAGTTTACTGCGTTTCTGTGGGGAATATAAAGCGGGAAGGTCAAAATTCAACAAGTTTGATACTGGTCTTAGGAAAGTTCTTCCTGTATGTAAAAAAAATGATAGCTTTCTACATGGTAATGTGATGGCGAAGTACTTCGCAGCTCCCAGTCACGAATCTATTTTTGACTTTTAGGACAGAAGGTGAACATTTGGCTAATGTTCTGGATAATAGATAACTAGATAGCATAGCTACATGCATTGACAGACACTGTAGGAATGAATAAGTGAAAACCAATTTGATGTCTTTCCTTATTGTCTTGAAGGTACCAAAGAACCCTGTCCTTATGGAAAAGTTGGGGAGCCAGATAACTGTGTTGGTATGTTCTTATGATTTTGTTTTCATCAGTGCTGTTTTTGTTTTTGATGTCCGCCACTGCGTATAATGGTGATGATATTGATACATATGGAGCCTACTACATCTAAGGCTGGAATCAACCAGTTGTCAACCCAAAAATTGGGGGCTGAGCTGCTTGGCTAAGAATGATTCCTGTTCTTCCTTTCCTTATAGAAGCTTGGCATTCAGTAAGATATAGGATTAATAATTGATGCACGAAAAGGGAAACATCCTTTGTCTTTAAAATCACAAGAACTATTGGTAGCATGAATATATTTTTGTTTCGAGAAATACAGATAGAAAACCAGAAATTATTCCGATTGTAACCCATAAGGGTCAGCACTTTTCAAAATGATTTCACAAACATTGTAAAAGAAAAGCGCTAACAATTGAAGTATACACTGCAATGAAAAGAAATCTCGCAATCAGCAAACATAAACCTGCATGATTGAAACACCCGCAATTCAAACGAAATAAATCTCCACGTTGCAAGTAAATTTATCGCACTGCAAACAAAATAACTCTCCACATTGCAAATAAATGAATTATTTTACTCACTCCAAACCAAAAGATCAATACACACTGCAAACAAGATAAAACTGCGCGCTGCAAAAAAAAAATAATAATTCTGCGCTCGCAGGTTGGCGCGAAGTACAGCGAATTTGCGAGAAGGACTGAAAGTCGGCGCGTTTTTTCGATTGGAAAATATGGCGTCTCGAAACCAAAACCCTAGCTGCTCGTTGGACGAATCCACTGGTGAAGTAAGGATACACGATGAACTGCCTCGTGGATCTGAAAGGGTTGTAATTTAACATTTCTTTTAGAAGGGTCTTTGGTACAGGAAAATAGTTTTGATGTTGGAAAAGCACCATAATCTAAGTATTAATCAACGAACTCTCAAGCGAAGACTTAAAGACTTTGAATAAAGGCTGATAGTTTCTAAAGAAACTGTTTGGGGCTGCGTCGGTGGGGGTAACGAAATAATTTGAATATATTAACAAAGTTGAAATGGTAAATTGGCTACCGTTACGATTATAAAAGCTGACGTTTCGAGCGTTAGCCCTTCGTCGGAGCGAATACAGGAATTGTGGGTTGTGCGTGCTTTTAAACAAAGATTGGCATAGCTAGCGCTTTCAAATGCACTCGGGCACGATGCAAAACGTGTCCTTTTATTTACAACACTGAGAAAATATCGGGACCCAAACGATCCATTAAGATCACCGATCACTTCATGTGCATTTCCGCCAATGTAATCTATTGCAAAACTTGCACTTATTGCAAAAAGATTTACATCGGCGAAACAGGCGGAAGACTAGGTGACCGATTCCGAGAACACCTTCGCAACGTGGAGAGGAATGACAAGGACACATCGAAACCAGTCGCTAGACATTTTAATTTACCTAATCATTCTAAGCAACATATGACAATCTGCGGTCTTTCCTTGCACTTAGGTAGCACGGAAAGCCGTAAAACTCTTGAACAAAAAGTCATCTTTCAAACCGGCAGTCTAAATCCCACAGGTATTAACGAATGCTTTTCATTCCACTAATTTATTCGTGTTTTTCTCGTTGCCATGTTCCCACCAATAACGTAGCTCTATTTTCTGCCTTTAAAAGCATACACAACCCACAATTCCTCTATTCGCTCCGACGAAGGGCTAACGCTCGAAACGTCAGCTTTTATAATCGTAACGGTGGCCAATTTACCATTTCAACTTTGTTGATATATTCAAACTATTAAATACTTTGGGCTTACGAGTCGTGAAACGGTTGACGAGAAACTCAAGGAACGTCATAATTTTGCAAGAAATATGTACCCACAAAACTAAGCCTTTTACATATTGTTGGTTTGCACGTGACGTCATGGCGGCCATGTTAAACCCTATTTTCAAGTATATTCTTCGAGAACAAATTCTTTTGTATTGACCACTGCACACCACCAACATGGCCGCCTAGTAACGTGCTTGCAAGCTAAGAATGCTCTCAAGATGGTACGGAGCAAGCAGACTTTCAGCAATGTGTTGTGTGATAATAAATGGGTGGCCTGTAACAGAAGAAAGACCCTCGTAGTAATGTAGACAACTCAAGCAGCAGTCATTCCAGCGCGGAATTCTCACTTTTTAGACTTAGGGATGATTTCCAATGCCGCGTAATTTTTGCGTGCGTATTTGCGTAGAATTAAGTTCTTGAATAAAAAAAAAAATGCACGAAAGGTTCCTCGTAAGCATAAAAGCTGACCCTGCTCAACTTCTCGTTTAAGCTCAGCACTTTTATCTTGCCACTGTTTTATTTACGTGATTAAAATTTACGTGCGTTAACGTGCGTAGCCAAAAACGCGAAGGTTAATTTCCACTAACGCGTTTTTGGCTGCGCACGTTAACGCTCGTCAATTTTAATCGCGTAAATAAAATAGCTTGAGACAAGATAAATAGTGCTGAGCTTAAACGAGAAGTTGAGCGAGGTTCAACTTCTACGCTTACAAGCGACCTTTTATGCATTGTCTCTATTTTATTTGCGAACGTAAATTGAAATTTTACGCACGCACGCACGTAAAAACTAAGCGAAACTGGTAATCGACCCTAAAGTCACTACCGCTTAATTTCCGTAGATAACTGCAAGGCTCTTTTCTTCTGCTTATATCTTTATCAACAGTTCAAATTTTCGGAGAGGGGGGTGAAGGGGGTAAACTACGACAAATTTCGGATAGGTGTGTGCCACCTAGACCCTATCTAAGAATGGGACACCTCTATTGAAGGCCCCAAACTAGAGACAAAGACTCCCTATTCAAGAGATCAAAGGATAGAAAGTTAATTAAAACAAAAAAAAACTTCCAAATGTAGGTTCCAAACGGACATTTCGTGATTATAACATGAGTCAACTCTTAGTTGTTACCAGGCTGAGCAAGTGATCTTGTTCGGCCATGTGTATGATGATTTTTGTTCTGAAGATTGTGAATGTGAATCGTTTTCATCCGATCGATTTCGACGAACATTTTTCAATTATTTTGAGAGGGAACCCTCAGTTGTTTGTAAGTGTTCGATATTTCGGTTTATTTGGGCTTTATATACTTTCATTTTGCTTTTATTTTTCTTCGCGTTTGCAAGTTTCGATTGTGTGATTCTACTTTCAGAAACATATTTGTATGCCGTTTATTTGATGAACCTGGATTAAAAGATTCTAAAATTTACCGATCGATTCAGTGGTTACACCAGATCTTGTAATCCCACAAACTCTGACGAAACGAAAAATGCTGCAGAACAAAACATAAATGGTTTAATTTATAAATACATAATATATCTTTTCAGTCAGGCTTTAGCGTATGGGGTCATACCTTCTTGCGCGAGCAGAATTTTTTTAAGGTTGCAGCGTGTAATTTTATATTGTTTGCTGAGTGCTTGTGTGTGTGTGTGTGCTTGTGTGTGTGTGTGTGTGTGTGTGTGTGTGTATGTGTGTGTGTGTGTGTGTGTTTATGTGTGTGTTTCAGTTTGGGTGAAATAATTTATTGATCTCCAATGTGGAAAGTTAAGGAAGCATGGCATCTGCTATTTATAATCAAAAGTTCATTTTCATAAGATTATCGTTAAATTTTTCTTCCACCAGATCAGTTTGATATGTCTTTGATCAGGGTACCAAGAATAGTCGTTGAGCCCCCAGGGAAAGACGCTAGTGTGAACCTTCGGTGCGAAGCCGACTTAGTCAATCCAAGTATGCAGTCATGGTACAATGTTTCGTATCTGTTTACTTGGTATATGGAAGGAAAACATATATTCACCGATGACATTTGTGGACCATTAGCGCCTGGAAGAACTGAATATGACTCCGTATGCCCTGGGAAACCATTATTTTCTCGACTAGAGGGCAGCAAGAAATATTATAAACCAAACCGATTGGTAAGTCTTGCGGAATTTGAACTCCTCATACCATTCTCTCCCCTTTTGTATAGTATCAATAATATTTCATGCTGGAAATATAAGTCAAAAGGACTTAAGAGCGTGTCCACGAGTAAACCGGACAGAACCGGGCAGGGGCGATAAACCTCAAATCACCGATTTGGCTCAAACCTGGCACAAATGCTAAGTATCATGATTTAACAAATGTGTGAGAATGATAGGTCAAAATATTTAATTCCCTGGGAGATATAGGGTCCCCCTGGGAAAAAACCCATTTCCTGCATTTTTTGCATAATTAATTAGCCAACTTTGCATTGCTGCTGTGACAAACTGAAAGTCCATCTGCAAATTCAATCAACTGGGTTGTATTTTATATCTACCAGCCAAAAGAAATCAAGTGGAGAAACTTGATGGTACATACATGTCTCTTTGGTGCCTCAGTTGCAAATTTTAGCTTGATAACATTGGTTAGATAAGTAGCCATTATGTCAACAATGTACCAGATTCGATTTGCTTCGTTGCCTTATTGAAATATTAAAAGCAGTTAGAGCTTTCGGAAAGATCCACTAGGATGATTGGTCTTTTACGGCGTGATACTTACATGATATGTGTTGGTGGCAACCGCCGCCCAGTTAGCCCAATGGATAGTGCGCTGGACTATCGTGCGGGAGGTCGAGGGTTCGAGCACCGGCCGGACCAACACTCAAGGTCTTAAAATAATTGAGAAGAATTTGCTACTTTTCTATAACATCAAGAAATTGTTATATATTCTAGTCTTCTCGGATAGGGTGGAATAAATGGAGGTCCCGTCTTCTGCAGGGTTAGGGGCAGGAGACGTTAATTTCCCACGCACGAGATTACTGTGTGATGGATGTCCTCCCTACGGTGGGATGGGTGAGTTGTTGTCTTGCGTTTCATACATGAGCCTCTGGCTCGGGCAATATGGGTAACCATGCCCCACGTAAAGGCATTAAACTTTAATTATTATTACTATTATTATTACCACATTTCCCACGGAAAGAATTTTAGCGACCTGCGTGACCTAGGCAGCCCGCTGACGAGTCCGTAAATTGACCGCCTTGCAAGTCGTGTGATCATCGTTTCTCTGTCCCAGACCTCGCCGCTTCTCCCCAGTCCCACATTTAATGTCTTACTTTATAAAATGTAACATTTATCCCCCCCCCCCCTCTAAAATGCTCGCGAAAAAAGTAAATATTATTTTTTGATTCAAGTTTGGGAAGAAACTGAAGTGTTGTAGAGTTCTCATTCAAGTGAGCAGGTGTCCATGAATTACTGAAAGGTTGACGATTCTCCCAAATCTGCAATTTTATTGCTCCGGTTTTTTATAGCTATTGCCTCTTATAGGAGGCGAAGCAACCCATTTTTTCGAGTTGAGTGAACGGGTGAGTGTAACAAAGGAATTGCGATCTTGACTCAATTTTTACCCGATGTTTCCCTGTACTACTTATTAAGGACTTTACGAACCAGAGCACGTCGCAGCCTGAAACGTCACCGGAAGTAATTTGCTCACAAAGTGCTTCACTGCGCATGCTTTGCGCTAAACTGCATCGCGTGTTCTTCACGTTCAGAGGGTTCGAGCCCCGGCCGGACCAACACTCAAGGTCTTAAAATAATTGAGAAGAATTTGCTACCTTTCTATAACATCAAGAAATGGTTAGATATTCTAGTCTTCTCGGATAGGGACGAATAAATGGAGGTCCCGTCTCCTGTGGGGTTAGGGATAGGAGACGTTCATTTCCCACACACGAGATCACTGTGTGATGGATGTACTCCCCTGGGGTGGGATGTGGGTGGGTTTACTGGGCCGCAGTAATTGGCGCAAGCTGTTAAGGTGTCCCTGCCTGTCGGCGAATCTAATAAACTAAACTAAAATTTGATGCCTAAAAGGTGATGTTAATCAAAAGGAAAATCTGCCATCTTTGATCAGAAATTTCGACTACATGCGCCCTTGATGTTCATCATCAACTGCTGCGTTTCCTTGAGAGTAATCCAAATATGGCTACCAAAAAATTCCTCGAAAATGGCTAAATCTGCGCTATTCAAATATTCTCTCCTCGTTCATGTTTAAACGATACTCTGTGGGAAATTTATGTTAACGACATTTGCTGCAGCTTAAAGAAATTGAAATTTTATTTATTTGCTGGTGACACAAATATTATTTATTGCCACAGAGACCTCAAAACTCTTGAAAAAGAAATGAATGTCGAACTAAATAATGTGTATCAGTGGCTTGTATCTAACAAATTAGCCCTTAATCTCAAAAAAACGAATTTCGTAATTTTTCGCCCTTACCAAAAACGCCTTCCCTTTCTTCCCACAACATATATTAACGATAGCCAAACAAATACATTAACTCACCTGGAATGTAAAGACCATGTGAAATAGCTCGGTGTCCTAATCGATTATAAACTGTCATGGAAAAACCATATTGACTCTATGATATTGAAACTTAGCAAAACCATTAGATTACTGTCTAAGATAAGGCATTTTGTTCCTTTCCATTCTCTTCTTGGTGTATACAACTACCTTGTTGTTCCTTATTTACGATACGGTTTAATTGCATGGGGACAAGCTGGTAAAACTTAATTAAATAAGCTTTTGATCTTCCATAAACGTGCTCTCCGTTTCATATGTTTCGCTGACAGGTATGATCTCGCCATTCCTCTATTCCTTTGTGTAAAGACTTTACCTATTCACTTTATGTATTATAAATTGCTAGCTGAGACAATACATGATGTAAATAATGATGTTATTCCTTCACAACTGAAGGATTCGTTCATCCCTACTGCAAAAATTCATTCATATAATACGCGATCTTCAGCCTCCAACAACTTTTACATTAAAAAATCAAAACTTGAAATTGAACGAAAATCGTTTTCAAGAATCGGTGCAAAACTGTGGAATGAGATACCAACTAAGCTCCGAACGCTACCAAAATTCATCTTTAAAAGAAAAATTCGCACGATCTTGTTCAATATATTAGGATTAGAAGACTCCTACGAAGATTTAGAATCGATGATCTCTAAAGTTAGTAAATATTCTTAGTAGCTATCACCTTTGTCTTGACCAATCCTACCTTATCCATTTTATCTTATGTATTCACTCACAACATAATGCGCTGTCAACTTGAATTAACCACATAGTTGTTTCCGTAGACTTAATCTGTTTTCGTATTTACCATTTATTTATTCATCTGTAGTTTTAATTGTGTGTATTTTCCTCTTCTTTTACTGATTATCCTGGCCCACCTCGACTAGCACTGCTATCTGCGGAGCCAGGGGAATAAGGATTTATTGTTATTGTTATTGTTAAATTAACGTGAAAAGTGAAATTTCTTGTAAATTTCAAGTTATTTTAAGATAATAAAACAAAGATGTGGTGTACGGAATTTTGATGATATAGACTAAAAAGCGGGAGGTAGATGTAAATTTCACGTCAGCATGGGCTGTGAAATAAATTCTGAACATTTTTATTACTGGTTTTGGAGGTCAAGTAGTGGCTTTCACTACCCATATAGAAATAATGATCAGAAGTGGTTGCTCATCGGAGATATTGGGCCTTAAAATACCCCTATTTTTGGACTTTGTCAAAACCAGAAAAAGTCGTCTTTACTTATGCGAGAGGTAAGGGAAAAAATGAAATGAAACAGTTAAAACAATTCAATTTTCTAGAGGTGTGATAAATATAAAATACAACCCATTTGATTGAATTTGCAGACGAATTTTCAGTTTGTCACAGCAGCAATGCAAAGTTGGCTAATTAATTATGCAAAGAATGCGGGAAATGTGGATTTTCCTAGGGGGACCCTATATCTCCCAGGGAATTAAATATTTTGACCTATTAGTCTCAAACATTTCTTAACTCATGATACTTAGCATTTATGCCAAGCTTGAGCCAAATCAGTGATTTGAGATTTATCGCCCCCTGCCCTGTTTTCTCGTGGACACGCTCTTAAAAACTATTTGTAATTCACATGAGAAAGTTATACACATGACAGGCTGCATTTTAACTCTTTTATTATCGATATTTTAATGAAAAGAAAGGAAATCTACAGTAGCTGTAAAGTGTCATCAAACTGTGCTTGCCTGCATTTTCTTTTCTTCAAAAGATATCCTGCAAAGTAACTGCACGGTATACTACATCACCTTGGAATATTTGGAGCACTCCCAAGGTTGTTCCGTTTCCTTTCTTTGCAGGTATAAAGGTAAGGTGAAGGCAATGTTTCCCATTCTATTACATCCATTTTGAAATCACTGGTAGTCCCTGTAATCTGATTGGCTCTAATTAGTGCGATTTATTCACGAATCGCACCATTTTTTGCACTAAATCGCATCATTTTACTGCGTTTTTGACACACACGTCAAATTCTTTCTGTTTTGCATATAAAATAAGATTTCAAAGCGTTTCCGGTTCTGCTTTTTATTTAAAAACCGGCTCAGTACTGCATCAATAAAATATATGAATTGACCAAGTCCTGTATTTGAGTGATTTCAAAATGGATGTAATAAAGTGGTAATTGAACCTCGTGTCGTGCAATTTTGGTCAGAAATCATACTTGTGATTTCAAATCAAACTCGCGCTGCGCCCTCGTTCGATTTTGAAATCACGCGTACGATTCCAGCCCAAATTGCACTCCCCTCAGTTCAATTACCATTATAAATATGGTTAAAAAATTCTCCTTACTGATACCTCCCCCACAGAGAAAACTCACTAGTGAGGGAAATACTGGTGAGGGAAATATTAGTAAGGGCAATTTGGTAATCATAAGTTCTGATAAAGCTCTGACATGAACGGAAAGAATTAATTCTATGAAATGAACCCTATCTTCGACAGAGGAAAAACCCAAAATTTCAGCCCCGCCTAAATAATTTTTTTTCACAGACTGACAATGGATGTGCAGTAATCTTTTTACCAATATGGCAGTTTTGGAACGAGTCTGCAGGTTATCACTTTCTATATTTTGCATTTTATTGGATGGCATTTATGTCAAATATAAGGGCTCATACTTCCACCGACGATTCCCTAATAACTGCCATTTATGTTATCAATAAATATGTAGTCTTTGAAAAGGGTGTTTTTATAGTAAGTCAAAAGGTAATGGTTTGCTAACAGTGTGTCCAATTGTGTTAGCTCTTGGTCTTTTAACGAACTAATAATCGCTAACCGATAACTAAGATAAACAACAACTAAGAGTTATAGCTGTATATAAATGTTCATGAAGAGAAAATTTAAAAAGTATGAACAATGCCATAAAATAAATAAATGATAATAATAATAATGATAGTAAACATTTAAGATGAAGGCTGCTATTCTGTAGGTGTGCAGTATTAAAATAAACATTTTCAAAATGATTCTACAACATTGACAGCTAAATTGCGTAATCTAGAGCTAGGAGAGGTTAGAAGAGGTTATTCAAGGAGATTTAGGGACCAGTCTGGGTGGGGGAGCTGGGCTGAAAATTGGCAATGACTTGTCAACCTCCTCGTGTTGAGGAGCTTCCACAACATTTTATGTAGCTATACATATGTTTCATCTTAATAACAAAGTCCTTTCGAAAAATGAAGATTTTGGTCTGGTGTCCCATGACATTTTCGTTTTTGCTCGCGTATCTCCAGAGTACTGTTTAAATGTCGGCCAAAAACATCATTTGGAAACCATTGTGAGGGACCCTAATGAGAAATTGTTTGCCTCGTCCACACAGCCCCTTCATTAATTCCAAATTAGTGTCACTGTCCAAACAAAATACAAGGAGAAAGCCTAAAAGTTAATGTTACTTCCCACCTTCAGAGGCTGAAAAATCGTTTTTTTTTTTTCTTTTATTGGACTAGATTGAAGTTAGACATTTTACCTAACGTTTACAACAAGAAAAATTGGAAAATCTCAAAAAGCGTCCAACTTATTTAGGAAAACGTATTTTCAAATGAAAGTTAATAAATCAGGAAGGTGTTATAATCTCGTAAATGGGCAAACCCCAGGGAGAATAATCGCGGCAATTTCATGTTATTTGCGTATCTTGTTTACAGTGCGTACTTGACAAAATCCACACGTGGAAGTTCTCTGCTAAATGAAAGTTTTTTCTCATCGATAAAAAACAAAAATCAAAATTAGAGAGGAGTTCTTAGGCAAAGGAAAGAAAAAAACAGGCCCAAGAAAGAGAGAAATGGCGCCATTTTGTCAGGAAAAAAACAGTCCTGGCATTCCTATCCACACTGGCATCGAAATTGCGAACAAAGAGGGCGCCATCAGATCTACATTTGTCGGACATAGAGTTAAAAAAGAAGTTTCCTTTTCATAAGCAAGTACCGGCCTTGAATCAAAGACATAGGCAATGGCCTCGAATCGTATGAAATCATAAATAAACCTTCCCAAGGGAACTCATTTCAGCGATAATGAACACAAATGACTAGCTGTGATTATGCTTGTTCCAAAGCTGCCGCTGTATCGATTGGCGTTGCTAAAGGCTCTATAATGGGCCCGCTTTTATTTATAATTTACATGAATGATCTACCTGATGTTTTGCAGTTCTGTCAGGTTACTTTATATGCAGATCACACTGTTTTATATCTCGCTTCCAAATCTACTGTAGACTTACAAAATCAGATTAACGCTGACTTAAAACGTATATGTAGGTGGCTTCGGGCAAACCAACTGACTCTGAATGTTCAAAAATCCAAATTTCTGCTTATCGGTAGTAGTTCCCGCTTGAATAAAGTTGAGTCCTTAATTATTTCCGTTGATGATACCCCTCTCGATAACGTAGATTTTTTTACTTACCAAGGCATTGTGATTAATAACCGCTTCTCCTGGACTGACCACATTGATTATATTCGTATTAAGGTCAGTAGAAAGTTAGGTCTTTTAAGGCATATTAAATCTTGCCTTCCCCCTCGATGCTAGAATTGAATTGAATTATGTTTTTCAATAGTTTCATTCCACCTATTTTTGACTATGGGGATATCATTTGGGGAGATCGCGGAAATGCGCCCTTAATGTCTGAGCTGCAAGTGTTGCAGAATAAGGCCGCTCGCCTCATTTTAGACTTACCTGTTTATTTTTCCGCAACTGAGGCCCTAAAGAGACTTGACTGGAAACCATTACTGCGTCGTAGAAAGGAATACCATGCCATCTTTATGTATAAATTAATTAACAACCATTCATGTAATACTATTCCTGTCACATTTTAATCGTGACTTTCATGGTTACAACACAAGATCGAGAAATGACGTTCGAAAATCCAGTGCCACAAGAAGATGTGGTCATTGGTCGTCAGTTAACTTTAGCGCAGACATATGGAATGGTGTAGACATCTCACTAAGAAATGCAAACTCACTGCCTGCCTTCAAAGTGGCCTGTCTAAATTTAATTTTGAATTTTAACTGACTTTCCTAGTATTACTTTTATTTAATACTTTGTGATTAGTATTTTGAATTAGTTCTTAGATTTAGCTTTAGTTATTTGTTGCTATTTGTAATTTATCATTGTATTAGTATTTAGCTTAAGAGGACCCTTCTGCATGTAAACCACTTTCGTGACGTTGGCATCCTCATTAAAGATTATAGTATATATATATATATAAGGATATTCCTTAAGCTGTCTGTAGATTCACTGTTTTGCTTTTCGGAAATATTATTTAGGCTTTACCCTTTTCGCCGCGGGTTTTTCCTGTGCTAGCTTTGCCCATCACTTAACGTTCAACAGAGTGAGATAAAAAAAAAGAAAAACGGGATTGCTATGCAATACTTTTCCCAGGAAAATCTTGATCCATTGTCATTGACGCTAGGAGATCCCCTCTTCCCATTGGTTCTCGGTTTTAGGAAGTGGGATAATCTCTTGGTGTGGCGCTAGTTGTTTACAAACTTTTAAGAGCTAAAATCTCGCATTTGATTTTAAGAGGAATACATCCACTTTCAGCGAATTTATAGGGTATGTAGATTTGATCAATTTTCGTGAGATTTGGCCACAACATTTCAGGGATAATGACGTAGGAAAGCGTGCCAGGGAATTTTGATAATTGAAATATTTTTCACGTGGTGTCCATTTACCCAACACGTTTTGCATATTTTACGCTGCTCCAACTTTAGATGCGGATATCAAGACAACCAATAAGAATATCGGAAAAGCCTGACACACTTTTGTCGATTGATGGCTTGGGAATAAGACTTTACAGCCATTTTGCTCGTGCTGCGGGATCCGCAGCACGAACAAATGATATTTTTATCGTAAACTGCATTTCTCACGCTTTCTTTTAATGTATAGCTTGTTAGAGTTTTCTCGAAACTAGCGCGCGTACGAATTTTTTCTCGAATGAAGTGGGGAAGTAACCTTAACAAGAGTATATGTCAAAAGCTTAATTCATTTCAATACAAGGAAAAATTCAGATAAAAGGTACCCTCGTCGATCTCCATCTTTTGCCGTGTAAGGCTAATGTCTATGTACACGATAAAGTCGAGCCTGTAACTTCGCTCTAATTGCTGCTAAGTTACATGAGCTTGAAATGATCGAAATAACCTCGTAAAATAACGTCATGTAGGGCCCAAAAAATGAAAACTGCTCCACTCCCAACGTTACCTAAAAAGTAAGAAAAAGGTGTACACACCCTACAAATCAGAGTTAGAAAAGAAGCAAAAAAAAATGATGATACAGTCAACAAGATCTACAGTCTGCGGTCTGCAGTCAGTGGTCTGCGGTCGGCAGTCAACAGTCTGCGGTCTGCGTTTTAACAAGACCGGTCTCGTGGTCCTCTGGCTGGAAATACACAGCCTGTTATCGAATTCATTCTTATTCATGAGAGCTTGTTTAAGAGGAAACAAACAATTTAAGGTCCACTTAATTTCCAAGACATATTCCAAGGAAATATTGATGGATTTGTGGAAAGACATCAAAGGAAGAATGGTAAGAGACGTGTGGATCGAGATCAAGAAGCACGTCAAGAAATTTGTAAGCTATTTGCGATCAGATTTACTTTGAAGGAAAAATGGACTTAAGATTCGAAAAAATTGCACTTTTATTGAGATTTCCGGCCTTCCATTGTTTTGCATTATTAAATTCAAAGCATCCCTTTGAGAGAGCTACACCCTTGTTGAATTTTTAACGATAAATTTATGACAAGTAAGGCCAGGTCTGTACTCCTTCTCGGTTCCGTTTTCCAATCTTTATTTGTGTTTTACACTTCATTCGATATCATCAGTAACAAATGAATTTTGAATACGATGCGATTAAAGCTGTATGTAGTGGATTAACCTCTTCCTAACCATTGTTTTACTACTGTTGTATCCCTTTGATATCTTATAAAAATACCTTTCACACTGAAGAGTTAAATGCAAGCCGGAATCACGCTTGTAATATTCCTTCGACCTATGTGCACCTAAAAGAGTTGTTTTGTGATATAAATATACACGCTACTGTGAATTACCAAGATGCTGTAATAACTGAATGGAAATACTAAAAGATAACAATAAATGAGAGTGCTCTCACAATGTACAGTACATTACTTCCTCTGATTTTCCAATGAAGTTATTGACGACAGGATCAAGTTTAAGCTTGATTTGCAAGAAATTGTGGGTGGATTTTTTGCTGCCTGAGTAGTTTTATCTGGCAGGTTATCCTGCGCAATGTGTTCTAAGTTATCTTAGTTCAAACATCTTGAAATATAGCGTGAATGAATCTTGACTAAGATCGTTTGCTTTAAAGAGCTTGCAGCAAGTTGTCTTCTTTTCTTTTTCATTTTTTTTTTCTACATTAACCTTTTGTCACGACCATAGGTCTCCTATAAGAAGTTTCATTTGTTCAATTTACACTGCGTTTATTACACTATTATTCCTTGGTTAGAACTCTGCTAACGGATCTTTGATTCTCTTGCCAGGATCTTTAGGGACCTATTTTCTTGTCAAGATCTTTAAGGATCTTTTATTTTCAAGTGCTAAGATCTTTTTAGGGTCTTTGGAATTCAAGGATCTTCAAAAGATCTTGACAAGAATTTCAAAGATCCCTAAAAGATCTTGGAAAGAAAATAAAATATCCTTGATCGCAAGATCCTTAAAGATTTTGATAAGAAAATGAAAGATCCTCGAAGATCATGGCAAGAAAGTGAAAGATTCTCGAGGTTCTGGGCAAGAAAATAAAATATCCTTAAAGATCTTAGCAAGGAAATGAAAGATCCTTGAGGATGTTAAAGAGAATTAAGAAGATCCGCAAATGTTTATCAAAGATCTTCATGAATATCCTCAGTAGGATCCTCAAAGGTCCTCATGAAAATCTTTAAAGATCCTAAAAGAATCTCCAAAGATTTTCATCGGTGAAAAACACTCATTTGCGTGCAGATTTCCTCCAAGCCTGCAACAACTCTTAGGAGATTAATGGGCAAAGAATTAGTACGGTAAACAGTTGCAATTCATGCAAAGTTGAAAGATTGGAGGCTGAAAGATATACACCTACACATCACAATCTTCAAACCCTGTGTATCCTGACAAAAATGGGGTCAATTACCGCTATAACTTCTCTCCTACATTCATGCTTACAGCAAAATCAGTAATTTTTGTGGCTACTGTCTCCTATAGGAGGTGAGGCCACCTACGTTGTCGCAATAACAATAATAATAATAGTACGGTATTTATATAGCACTATTTCTATCACTATCCAATAGCGCTGTACAGTAATTTTTTAAATCGGACCGATAAGATTATAAAACCATAAAAATCTCTGAAACATGAGTAGAGGAAACTAGCAAATAAGGTAGTCTGTAATAGTGAGAGTAAAAACTCTAAAATTGTATTGAAATTAACTAATTTCCTAGCCAATTAACTAGTTCACCAACTAATCAACTAATTAACTAACTAACTGTCTAGCGGCCTAACTTACTACTTAAACAATTAAATAACTCACTAAGCACTAGTCTAATTATGAAATTTGTTAAAAAGGTATGTCTTTATACAGGTCTTAAAATGTGATAGCGAGCCGCTCACTCTTACGTTGTTTGGAAGAGAGTTCCATGGAGTCGGTGCTACAAAAGAGAAACACTTATGACCATAAAGGCTGATAGTTTCGAAAGAAACTGTTTGGGGCTGCGTCGGTGGGAGTAACGAAATAATTTGGATATATCAACTAAGTTGAAATGGTAAATTGGCCACCGTAATGATTACAAAAGCTGACGTTTCGAGCGTTAGCCCTTCGTCGGAGCGAATAGAGGAATTGTGGATTGTGTGTGCTTTTAAAGGCAGAAAATGGAGCTACGTTATTGGTGGGTGCATGGCAACGAGAAAAACATGAATAAATTAGTGGAATGAAAAGCGTTCATTGATCCCTGTGGGATTGAGACTGCCGGTTTGAAAGATGAGCTTTTGTTCAAGATTTTTACGGCTTTCCGTGCTACCTAAGTGCAAGGAAAGACCGCAGATTGCCATATGTTGCTTAGAATGATTAGGTAAATTAAAATGTCTAGCGACTGGTTTAGATGTGTCCTTGTCATTCCTTTCCACGTCTCGAAGGTGTTCTCGGAATCGGTCACCTAGTCTTCTGCCCATTTCGCCGATGTATATCTTTTTGCAATAAGTGCAAGTTATGCAATAGATTACATTAGCGGAGGTGCACGTGAAGTGATCGGTGATCTTAATGGATCGTTTAGGTCCCGATATTTTATCAGTGTTGTGAATGAAAGGACACGTTTTGCATCGCGCACGAGCGCATTTAAAAGTGCCTGGTTGCTCATTAGTCTGAAAAGAACTTCTGACCAAAAAATTGCCTAAGTTTTTGTCGCGTTTGAATGAAATGAGCGGAGGCTGCGAAAAGATAGTGCTTGTCTCTGGATCGTTTTGAAGTAATTTGAAGTTTTTAAGAATGATGGATTTAACTGAGTGGTTGTGAGGGTGAAACGTGAGAGTGAATGGAATGCGGTCGGAATCTTCCTTATGCGACGTTTGTAGTGCTGAATGTCGATCAATAAGTTGAGCGCGGTGGTAACCCGCTTGAACAACGGAAGCAGGGTAACCACGTTTATCGAAGAACTGGCACATTGACTCTGATTTGTGGTGAAAATCAGAGTCATTACTACATAAACGACGAAGTCTTAGAAACTGAGAAAAAGGAATGGAATTCTTAACGTGAGATGGATGAGAAGACGAATATAACAAGTAATTATGCGAGTCTGTAGGTTTGTAATACACACTAGTGCATAAACCGTTGCCTTCAATTGAAACTTTGACGTCTAAAAAGGATAAAGAATTGTCAGAAATTTCCCAAGTATATTTCAGAGCCGGGTGAAAAGAATTGACTGCAGTTATGAATTGAGTGAGCTCCTCTCTGGTAGAGGAGGTAGCGCCGATACAGTCGTCGATGTAGCGACCGTAGAGTTCAGGTTTGGACCCGTTGTATTGGCTGAAAAATTGATGTTCGACAAAACCTACAAAAAGATTCGCATAGCTAGGTCCCATTTTGGTGCCCATGGCTACACCATTGGTTTGTTTGAAGAAGTTGTTTCCGAATGAAAAACAATTGAGTGTGAGCACTAGTTCGGCTAAGCGTAGTAGTGTTTCAGATTTAGGTTCCTTAACAGTACGTTGATCAAAAAAATGTTTAAGGGCCAGAAGGCCTTCACCATTAGGAATGACAGTGTAAAGAGACGTAATGTCCATGGTGAAAAGAAGTTTGTTTTGGCCAAGGAAATTAAAGTCTCGAAAAATTTGAAGAGCGTGTTGGCTGTCTTTAATATATGATGGTAAAGTTTTGACGATGGGAGCCATAATTTTGTCTAGATAGCTGGAGATAAGTTCGGTAGGGCAACTGCAAGCCGAGACAATGGGCCGACCCGGGTTGTTAGGTTTGTGAATTTTAGGTAAAAAGTAAATACGAGAAGTTCTAGGAGTGGTTATGATGAGATTCTTTGCTGTGGCCGGCAATTCTTGTTTAGTTATTACACTTATGACCATAACTTGCTAGCTTAACAGATGGTACTTTAAGTAAGTTTTTAGAGGACGACCTCAGATTTCTGGTTGTTACATAAGGCTTCAACAGTTCCTTGATGTAACTAGGGGCGTGGCCGTTGAGCGCTTTGTATTTCAGAAGTAGTATCTTGTAATTTATGCGTTGGCTAACTGGGAGCCAGTGCAGCTGCTTTAAGATAGTTTTGATGTGGTCGTGCGACATGAGCTGCGGCATTCTGGACATTTTGTAAGCGATCTATCAGGAATTTGGGCAGTCCGTATAGTAGCGAGTTGGTGTTATCTAGCCAAGATGTAATAAATGCATGAACTAACTTTTCAGTATCTGCTAGAGATAGGCAGTTTCTTATCTTGCTAATGTTTCTAAGGTGGAAGAAACAGGCTTTGCAGGTACTGGTGACATGCTTATCTAATGACGTGTGCTCATCGAAAATAACTCCAATGTTTCCTGCAGAGGGAGGTGGCTCGATCCTCTCACCACACACATTAACATACTCTACTAATGGGGGTGGACAGTGTCGTGCGCTCAAGATCAATAGCTCAGTCTTTTCTCTGTTTAGTTTGAGTTTATTGCACACCATCCATGAGTCTATCTCAGAAACACATGCTATCTTTGCTATAGAGCTGGGTTGTTCGGCTGGGTTGGGCTTGAAAGGGAGATAGACCTTGGTGTCATCGGCGTAGGG
The DNA here is from genome assembly GCF_964205215.1 of Stylophora pistillata. Classification (NCBI taxonomy): domain Eukaryota; kingdom Metazoa; phylum Cnidaria; class Anthozoa; order Scleractinia; family Pocilloporidae; genus Stylophora; species Stylophora pistillata. The sequence goes on along the minus strand of NC_142527.1, from coordinate 20,895,622 downwards.
ATGGTAATTTAGTCCATGCCGTCTAATGATGTCCTCAATGGGTTAAGTATATAATAAGTATAGAATCGGACCCAGTACTGATCCCTGGGGAACACCGTACCGAAGTTCTTTCGTCTTTGACTTGTTTTCATCAATTATCACACACTGTTTTCGGTCTTGGAGATAGGATCGAAACCATTTTAGCACATTTCCTTTTACTCCATAGCGTTTTGCCATTCTTTCCAGTAGGAGATCGTGGTCGACTGTATCAAACGCCGCAGACATGTCCAATGAGTGAGTGTCAGTGAGTGTGGGGTGCGGCAGGTTTTCTTTTTAGAATGTGTTTAGATATTATAATGCACCGATCAAACCAATTGAGATATTTCTGCAACAAGAACTTTTGTCGGGTTTAAATTGCACAGAGTCATGAAACGATTGTAAGATGGTCATTGTTTTTCTCGGTTTTTGCTGTCTTCCGAAGTGTCACGACAAAAACTGAAAACATAATGTGCTATTGGCTATAAGCCAGAAATCACGAGAGGCGAGAACTCAACTAAGTATTTAGTGTGAATGTCGAACTACTGACTAAAGATGCTCCGCAAAAACAATAGGTACTTTACGAACCAGAACGCGACGCAGTTTGAAAACATCGAAACCGAGAAGGGCCCGGGGCGAGAACGTTGTCAGGAGCGCGGGAAAAACAAAGTTACGGATGCGAACGCGACGACAGAGACAGAACTGGGCAAATCCTTTATACTCCGCTAAACATATTTTCGTTTTATAGCTGATGTTATACGTCATAATGGCAACATTCAGAGAGGCGAGGGAAGCTTTATTGTTTGCCTATTCTATCCCAAATTTCGCTTCTTTGCGACGAACCCTTTCTTGTTTTGAACGGATTCTGGAAACAACCTCTCTACAAAACAGGATACCATGCTCGCTTCTCGAGTACATCACATTACTGCGTGAAAAAAAGCACAGCCTGTTTTAGTTTGTTTTCAATGAAGAACATAAATATAAAGTTTAAACTCAATTTCATCGTATAGTTTAGCAGACTCGGCGGCTCTGCGTGTTGTCCATTCATCGTAGCTGTAACCAATTGACCTGCAGTAAAAGGCAAATTAAAATGTTTGTTGATATTTCTACAAAAAAATAACACTTTCATGGACTCCTAAAAGCAGTTTTGCCTATAAGGTAGCAAAAGAAATTTTATTTCCAGTTCAAATTCAGTAGAAACTACTCACGTTTTCTGGAAACGCTGCAAGTGCCAATCTCGTGTTCTGAACGCGAAGAAGACGCGTTGCAGTTTAGCGCTAAGCATGCGCAGTGAAGCACTTTGTGAGCAAATTACTTCCGGTGACGTTTCAGGCTGCGTCGCGTTCTGGTTCGTAAAGTCCTTAATAAGTAGTACAGGGAAACATCGGGTCTAAATTGAGTCAAGATCGCAATTCCTTTGTTACACTCACCCGTGTTTTTTCCGGTTTCTGCTGTCTCCGGTTGTGTTACGGCAAAAACTGAAAACATAATGTGCTATTGGCTATAAGCCAGAAAGCACGAGAGGCGAGAACTCAACTGAGTAGTTAATGTGAATATTGAACTACTGACTAAAGATACTCCGCAAAAACAATAAGTAGTACAGTGAAACATCGGGTCAAAATTGAGTCAAGATCGCAATTCCTTTGTTACACTCACACGTTCACTCAACTCGAAAACGTAGGTTGCTTCATCTCTTTTAAGAGGCAATAGCTATAAAAAACCGGAGCTATAAATTGCAGATTCTGGAGAATCGTCAACCTTTCAGTAATTCACGGACGCATGCTAACTTGAATGAGAACTCTACAACAGTCCAGTTTTATCTTCCCACACTAAATTAAAAAAAATATATTTACTTTTTTCGCGAGCATTTTAGACGGGGGAGGAATAAATGTTACATTTTGTAAAGAAACACATTAAATGTGGGAGAGGGGGAAGCGGCGAGGTCTGGGACAGAGAAACGATGATCACACAACTTGCAAAGCGGTCAATTTACGCACTTGTCAGTGGGCTCCCTAGGTCACGCCGGCCGCTAAAATTATTTCCGTGCGATATGTGGTCTTGTAAGTAACTCCTGTTGTTTTTTGAACAACGGTTTAAAAATTTTATCGATACAAAATTTGTTATTGTGGATACGCTCTTTTCATTTGCATGTGCTTTGATTTTGCTTTGGCGAAGCCCGTTCGAGGAACTTTAAAAAAACAAATCCAAGTTCAGATGGAAAATGTCTACGTCGAGAAGTGTAAGTTGCGGCTCAAACTTTTAAGCCTCAATAAGAATCGTACGATCACCTTCACGAATTTCGCTCGCCGTCACTTAAATGAAGAGTTCGTCTTGGAAAGTAATTTCAACTGGTCAAACCTGTACTCTGTATTTAGCTCGGCTGGGTATGGGGAAGGTTCAGTTGCCGCCATTTTTCCTGTCTAGTTTTAGGAAAGGTTTCCGCCACATTGTTGTCAAATGTACTACATGGCTCAAGGTCGGCGTTACGAACGTCGCCTGACTTTGAAACAAGTTAAGAACATCTCATCACCTCTCGTCACATGTTTGGTTTCGTGATAGTAACGAAATTATACTCTACCACTTAACTGAAAGTCAACTTAATTACCCAAAAGACGAAACCACGCTAACCTGAAAATGGGGTTAAACCGCTTCAGACCAACTAAAAATAACACCCACTGTACATTTTGAGCAGATCTAGTAAATGCGTCTACACGTAAATTTTGGAGCAACGCGATCGGCAAAATATAAGCTTTTTCATTCTGAGTTCTCAGAATTTTTTTTCTTTGTCCTACGCTCGTGACAAGACAAAAACATCTTTCTCTATTTATGTATTTTTTTCCAAATGTAAACTGAGTGCAACAAACTGAATTTACGGCCGTATAAGCAATTTTACCCGAAAAGCATTACACTTGAAAAGTGCCTTGTGCATTAAATGTAGCAAGTTGAGTATTATCAGAGTCATAATGGGGTACCACTTCACCAACACAAAACTAATTACGCCAAGTTAGGATAGTTAATATTTAAAACAATATGTTCTTTTAAAGTCGTATGAAAAGTTTTAAATGTCTTTCAATTGCGGTGCAGATACAAATTTATCGGGTGTAACTCAATGCATGAATTCAACAGAAAATATCCAAGAAGGTTATGGACATAGTCTATGAATTGTAAATTGGTAATATGAAAAACAAATTGCTGAAAATGTGCTTTAATTATTGGTGGTCTTGATACGAATTTATGGTTCATGATCTCTCATGAAATTCCGAGTGTGTAACACAATGAATTCACAAAACAATCGGTAGATTATGTAAACTGATTAATGAATTGATAACAGATAATATGAAAAATTGACGTAATATGAAAACTGTAAACAGCAACTATAACGTTTGCTATGTAACCTGCGTATCCGTTATAAGACGCGATCACAGCACGGAAACTTCTTGCTTGCAAAATGGGATGACTAACAATTATAATGACTGGTTCTTTAATTCCAGCTTTAGAAGAAAAGCATATTGATCATAACGCAGCTATCAAAAGTTTATACTAGAGCTGTTTTGCATAGAGAAAGTGGCCCCATGTTTTGAGAGACAAACCATTTTCTGCAGTTTGAACGAATCAAGTAAAAAGCAAGAAAACATAGCGATGAAAATAACCATATCCAAGCGATGTAGTTCACTCTTTCCGCAGTAGATTTGTGAGACCCGCGAGTTTCTTTGCAGCACATCTTAGCAGTCCTTGATTTCTCATAAGTTTGACGGGTTCTAACATGATAATATTGTCAAAATCAAATTGCTGCGTGAGGCCTCTTGTAAACATGAACATTGCAGACTCAGCTTCATTTTCTTTTATTTTTTGCAAAGGCCATTGCCTCAGTTTTAGGGCAAAACCACGCATTCTCGGCCAAAGTGCGAATAACAAATAAACCCTGCGGTAGAACTGAAGAGCAAATGATGGAACCTTGCTTACGCAGCTAGCTATTAAAAATTTTAAAAAAATTCCAGACAAAAACGCATGTCCAGATTTCACGAAAAAATAATCCGTAAGTTAATCAATTTCTTTCGTACCTTAACACCATCAATGAATTAAACTGTCCAAACGAAATAATGTTGAGAATACAGTCTGAATTGATGTTTGAGTGATGGACCGCCGCTAACGTTTACCAACAACGACTGCCAAATAAATATACCTAAACGCCGATTTAATTTTTGCCCTCATCAAATAGCAATGGATTTTTGATTTTTTTTGTTTTGTTTTTTTTTTCATGTCGTTTCTCGCTATCTTTCGCGTTTCCCCGAATATATCGCTCGCATCTATTACTTCTCCCTCTTTCCCATTTCACCCCAAAGTTGGATTAAAATGATTTTTCCGGCTTTAGCCATGAGTATTATTGCTTTATAAGTACGTTCAAAACAATGCTCATGGTTTCTCCGTTTCCCTTCTATTTAGGTAATGTGCTAGACTTCAGAATATTTTCTATTTTTTGCTACTAAAAGAGTTCATTAATTGATGGGAGAATTCTGCATCAAATTGCACTCGAAAAATGATATCGATTTTCAAGTGCAATTTAACGAGGAATTTACAAGTCAAGTAATGAATTTCCCTTGAATCGCATGATTGAATAAAATTAAAAAAGAAAAGAAAAAAAAGGAATTCAGCATTACTTATTGTTGTTATGTATACGTAGACGCGAATCAGTTTCACCTAGCCTCGTTTTCAACTCGCTATTCCACGCTAAACACCTCGCTTCGTTAACCTGTAAGAATGCGAGATTGTATTTAATGATGCGATTCTATTAATTTTATATAGGCATGGGGTGACGAGCACCACTAACATCTAACTGCGTACGCACGCACGCACACACACACACACACACACACACAGAAATTCATACAAAGTGAGTGGGTATGAAACATCATGATTTCCCATTTTTTAAGTCTTCTGTTGTCCAAAAACTGTCTTTATAATTATATTTTTATCTTTCTAGGTTGAACCAACTGTACTAACTCTCACGGAATGCTCCCTTGACAAAACTTATCTCACTATAACGCCAACTATACCCATTCTCAGAAGTCAGTTCGCAAGTGGCCTAGACATTGGTTTTTGGCTACCAGCTGGTATTAGACTGAGCAATGGCGGATGTAAAATTACATTAGAGGGCCTTAAATCTAAAAGAGTGCGTCTGATTACCGAATGCAAAAGCTTCCGTAGTCCCAATTCAGATAAACTGATCTATGCAGAAATACAAAATCCACACAGTGAATTTTGGAACTCAGCAATCCACCTACCCGCTATTTGGGTAAGTTAGTTGAGATTCTATTGAAACTTGTAACCAGAGAAAATTTATATTTCCCTACGAGATCAACCAATCCGGATCTCTGAGACACAGATCTTCGGATATTAAGTTTCAGGTTATTGTCAACAAAACAGGGTGCCTTCCGAAAAAATTGTCCCACGCGCGCTACTTTTAAAGAAACCATAAAAAATTACATATCGCTTTTGAAGCTCAGGCCTTAAAACATAAAACTTACGGTGTTTGCTTTATTGAATTACCATCCTCTACGTTACCGCGGACCTCTAAACAAACTGAACAGTATAATTCAGCAGATAATAGGCTAAAACATCGTGTCAGACTTTCGATATTCACTTTTGGTTCCTGAGAAAACCTATTTTGAAAGTTGGACGAAAAAATTATTTCGATTGTAGTCACGCTCTAGGACTTTAGGAGAGAAATACTTCGAATTTTGTAAAAGCCTTACACAATTTGGTGCGTTAATACCTGATGAAAGATCTGACCAATTTTCATGAAAGTCCAAAAAATCCACATACCCTACAAATTTGTTTAAGTAGAGGTAGGTCGCGTAAAAGCAAACCTTGAGTTTTTTGGCCTGCTAGGAGCTTCACAGGTTTCGCACCTCAATCAAACGCGTAACAGTTCAGTCATGCCCTAGACCAGTTAAGGGTAAAAGTGATGATAAGGGTAAAAGCAATGATTATTGTTCTTCCCAACGAGTTCGAATTTCGAAAAAAAACAATTCTTTATAAATTGAACTCATTTAATTTAACGAAATAACAAGCTACACTAGTGCGACAAAACAACATGGCGGGATTTTTTTACCTCGTGGTCAGACTAGTTCCCAGTCCTTCTAGACAATTATTACAGATCAAACTAATTTTAACAAATAACAAAAACCAGAAAAACGGAGAAATATATTAGCCGGTTCTCGTGGAACTCAAGGAAGAGGACCTGTCCAGTTGCGGACATAGTTCAAGAAAGCAATTATTTTGGCTGAGTGTTAGAAGACCGCTCTCACCCTAAAGAACAGCACAGGGATTCGGAGATTATTTGAAGAAAAGGACCATGGTCCATGGTTAACACCCTCTTTGCCATCATTAAAGCTTAGGACGCGTGAGTAGTCCAGTGGTCAGTGCGCTGGACTCTAGGTCAGATGGCCCGGGTTCAAGTCCTGGCTGGGGCTTGACGTTGTGTCCTTAAGCAAGACGCTTCACTCACATTGCTTCGTCTTCTCGGATAGGACGTAAAGCCGGAGGTCCCGTCTCCTGCACCTATCAATTAGTTAATTGCGGCAAGGGACGTTAAAGAACCCACATCACGAGATTACTGTGATGTGGTCTGGCCTGTTTACTGGGAAGGGGGGGAGGGGGCATCTGTAAAAATTTCTCCTTTATTAATTGTAAACTGCCGCCGGCAGTCTGGAAAAGTCCCCCGCACAGTGTTGTAAAGCGCATTAGAGCATTTACATGGAAATGCGCTATAGAAATTGATCTATATTATTATTATTATTATTATTATTAGGACGCCTGACGACCAGAACTTGTTGGAGAACCATCATCTTGTGTACGTATGCAATACACGAATTTGCCACGTTCTAAGATAGTATGACTGAAGCATCATCTAGCAAATCTTAAAATAATAGCATAGGAAGAGTTGAGGCCCCTAAAAGGAGGAAAAGGAAGACATATGAGTCTTTTCATGAAGCTTTTGGGCTAATTATGACTGCTTATTGAAAATGATCCACTCTAAGAATTGCTATCTTACACGAGTGATCTGGCTCAAAAGTCACGTGAAGATGATCTAAACATGCTTCAAATGATTCTAGCGGCCATGACTATGCAGCAATCCCATGCAAACCCACAAGTCAGAGTCACAACACCGGCCAACATAAGAGAGTAGGAAAGTAATGGCAACCGATATGACAATCACATGTCATCTTCTGTTAATCCTGAAAACTGCATGTACCAAATTTTTGGTGCCGAGCTTTTGGTGACAGATATCTTGTTGAGTTCAGTGTGACTTGAATATCATTGACGAGCCTGAAAGTGAATAAATGAAATGTGCTTTCAAATGGCTTTAGTTTGACCTTAGTCAGTTCTTGTGAAAACGTTAGTAACTCCATAAAGATTTGGTCACAATTGGAGCAATAAGTCCTTAGAACCTTACATCGTGTCATATACGTTTGATATTAGCTGTGAATCCGTCAAGATAGATATACTCTTCTTGATGTTTACTGAAATTTTCAGTGGTGTTACGAGTAGCAGCTTATTTCTTCATACATGTGTGGACCTTTTTTTTCCTGAGAAATACATTCCCTATGCATGAAAGGGTTTAGGGAATAGAATCATTTTTATACCAAATCACCAAATTAGCTGTAATGAGATGCATTTATGCAAATTAGTGAGCATGCGCTTTGTTCGAGTGTTAGCGAGTGTACCGGCGAGTGTTCCATGTGCTCGGATCAGTAGTTGAGTTACCGTGTAATTCAAGTCTTAACTATCGGAATACATTCATTCAGCAACCCACTCAGAGTCATTACATGGTACCAGGAGTGAAACTATCGCACTTTGCGGCGTCGATGTACCGAAAATGCAATGGATTAGTGACAATCTTCGAGAGAATTGGAGGCGTTTCCAACAACACGCTGAATTAATGTTTTCAGGTCCTCTAAAATCACGCTCAGAAGCAGAGAAATGTAGTTATCTTTTAATCTGGAGTGGTCAGAAAGGAAGAGATATCTTCAACACATGGCAAAACCTCACACAAGACGACAAAAAGAAGTTGCAAGCCTACTACGATCGATTTGAGCAACATGTGAATCCAAAGTCTAATCCTGTCTTCGCACGATACAAATTTCATCAGAAGATCCAATTGCCTGATGAATCCGTAGAGCAATTCACTACTAAGCTTCAAATCCTCGCCCAAGACTGCGAATTCTCCAACACGGATGAGATGATTCGCGACAGAATTGTCTTCGGCACTAAATCAATGAAAACTAGAGAAAAGCTGTTCGACGAAGGAGCAGGCCTTACTCTCGAAAGATCTATTCACATCGCATGATCCTATGAGGCATCACAAGCTCAGCTGAAGGCTACGAATCCCGCTGGAAAAGAGGAAAAAATCAATTTTATTTCGCATGCTAGTTAAAAGCCGAAATATACGACCAAAACATAGCACTTCTGCACAGGCAGCCCAGCAGCGAAACCCGAAATCTGCAGAGGCAGCCCACCGGCACTGCGAACAAAATCCAGCTAATATTTGTGATAATTGCGGCCGCTCTCACAGCAAATCTGAAAACTGTCCAGCCAGAGGTCAAACCTGCAATTAAAGCAAAAAGAAAGGCCATTTTGTTCAAGTCTGCAAGAAAAGAATGAGATCAAAACAAAGAATTCATGAAAGTCAAGACACCGCTACATCATTCGAAGAAAATTTCGAGACCTTGGCATTTGAACCTATCTGCGTTGGAATAATGAATCAAGAAATCAAAGCACTAAAGATGAAGTATTTGCTACTGTCAACGTCGACATCGCTGGAAGAGAAAAAGAGGAAACTTCTCTGAAAGCAAAGATCGACACGGGACCCCAAGGAAACGTGTTACCCCTCCGCATCTATCGTAACATGTACCCCCAAAATATCAGCGGCCACGGCAAACCAAAGTCAGGAACACTGAACCCGTCAAAAGTCATTCTAGTAGCATGTGGTGGCTCAGAAATCAAGCACCTCGGTAAAGCCAAAATCCCATGTTAGTTAAAAGGCATCAAGATAACAGCAACCTTCTATGTCACAGACACCAACGGTCCCGCAATCATCGGTCCTGACACCGCAACTCAACTCAACCTTGTGAAATTTAATCTCGAAGTGAAACAATCTCCACAACCTGAACCTTGTACTCAATCAGTCAAATCTGCACCAATCAGAGGCAAACGAGATCTCATCGCACGGCACCAAGAATGCCTCAATGGAATAGGAAAGTTCAAGGGTGAGTATCAAATCACCTTGGATCCTGCAGTAACTCCAGTTGTCCATCACCCACACAAAGTACCAATTAGCATGAAAGGTGAAATCAAAGATGAATTGGATAATGTGGTAAAGAATGACATCATAGCAACGATATAGGAAGACGAACCTGCAGCTTGGGTCAATATTCACGTCTACCGACGAAAATCAAGTGGAAATCTTCGCCTCTGTCTCGACTAAAGAGAGCTAAACGCAGCGATTAAGCGTGAGCACCACGTCACCCCTACTCTGGAGGAAATTCTTCCTAAGCTAAATAGAGCTAAAGTATTCTCAATAGTCGACGCGAAATGTGGCTATTGGAACATTGTCTTAGATGAAGAATCAAGTTACCTTACAACTTTGAACTCGCCCTATGGGAGTTACCGCTTCAAGAGAATGCCATTTGGACTGAAAATGTCGCAAGACATTTTTCAAACCCGCATCGACCAAACCTTTGAAAGATGTGATGGTGTAATTGGCATTGCAAATGATATTGTAATCTATGGAGATTCAGAAGCATCACATGACGCAAATATGAATGGTATGATCAGTCGATGCAAAGAAACTGGTCTGAAATTGAACACCGAGAAATGTTTCATCAAACAAGACCAGTTCAAATTCTATGGTATAATCTGTACCAAGGATGGCATCCAACTAGATCCTATTAAAGTGTCAGCACTCAAACAGATGGCATCATCAGCGAATAAGAAGGGCCCCAATTACAGAGCACATTCAAGTCCGGTAATAGTGAACTTAATGCAACAACAAAATATTTCTTATAAATGTTTAAAAAGAAAAGAAAGGAGGAAGAAAGAATCCAGTGAAGGAAACATTTTTTTCTAAAAAAAAATAATTAACTGATAGGCAATTATTAGATGAGATTGAGCATGATATCGTGAATTATCAAAACCCCGTATCTGTGTTACCTGGTCAAAGATACGGGGCTTTGATAATTCACGACATAATGCCAAATCGAATTTAATAATTATTTAATTATACATTTTACAACAAAAAATTTGAAAAAAAAGGACGCTTATCTAATGAGCACACGCATCGAGCGCCTTTTGTCATCTGTTGTGAATGAGAAGTCCTTTATTTCGCCGTTTTAAATCAACATACTTTGCTGGAAATGCTTTGTTTACTTTAGCGAATTGTGGGTCTTTGGTATTGTCAGTTCTTTTTGCCATGAAGTACCTGTTAAATCCAAATCGTAAAGAAGTCAAAGTAACTTTTCGAGTACGGGCTGCCATCACTTTTTCTTAGCGCTGCTGTTAACTTCTTCAAAACGCCAGCCAAAGCGGTTTCATCTAATATTCCTTTAGGTTCTTCTCCCTTAAATGATCATTCGGAATTTTTACACTTGTTTTGTTGTCCTCTTGGTGTGTTTGGAATCTTTGTTCTCAAACTAAACTTTACCCGGAAACGGAGGCGAAGTGTTAACGTTTAGCCACTTTTGCAAAAGTTTGACAACACTCGCCGAACGAGGGGCTTGACAAGTATGCAGACTTTGAACTCGACATGATAACCCAATATCTGCAGCAGATATTGGGTTATCATGTCAACTTTACATGCCACTGGAATTTGACTGAATGCTCTCGACCAATATAGTAGGTCTAATGTATAATAAAGTAGATAAATTCATTGTTGGTGAGTGCGTACGATTTTATTCAAGAGTCGTTCAAGCAAACTAACCATGAAGTAATTTGTTATATGTATTATATTAGTACTGATCGGCGGCATGAGGTTTTACACATGTTTGTAACTTTCAATCACAGTCAATTGACCACAAAAGACGAAGAAATCGCAAAGTCGATATCGCCTTTATTTAAACCCAATCAATGCTGTCAAAAATACTGCATTCGAATGTACTTAAAAAGGCGAAGGAACTGTACTTTTAAAATAATTCATTTCAAAAAGAGAGACATTGCTTGCTGGCCATGTTGATAATCCGCGGCCGAGCTAGTTGAATGGACTGTGGTCGAAGAACATTTAGAACCTTAAGATAAATTTGATTTCTCAACATCATGCGCTCTACCTATGCTTAGTTCACTCAAAGTCTAAGACATTTTTACTTGCCTTTTGTCAGGAACAACTAAATAAGCAGGAAACGTTGCAAAAATTCACTTTCAATTACTTCGCCCCGAATGGCGGGAAAAACTGATACGATTTTTCTCACCTGTGAAAAAAATCGTAGCAGGCTCCTCATTGGTCATACGCTATTTTTCACTGACGAAAAAATCGTATGACCAATGGAATTGCTTCTCATCAAAGAGAGACGATTTTTATTCGGTGAGTTTACATTGAGTAAATCTAAGTACTTCTATAATAATCACTTTTATTATCCAACTACACTCCGTAGAGTACAAATAACGCCATAGACGAGTACAAATATGACGCATGTTTTGTCGCATCGCGCAAGCGAACAGTTGGATTGACTCAAGCCAATTCTCCTAACTGAGTTACGAAAAAAAATGGCGGACAATTTGAACCATATTTCTGACAACTAAGAGTCAGAATGGCTGGCAAATATAGATACAAGTCTATTGGTTAAATTGAACGAAGAAAAACAGTTAAAAAACGAGGAAATTTCTTCATTTATTGAAACAGCAACACGACAACGCTCCAATTCCGTTCCCCTTCGAATGCTTCTGTCACGCACTCCTCGTAAATAAATATCCGCGAAATTTGCCCGCGTTGAAATAACAATTTGGCATGTTGGATGATAAATAACCTTATTAGACGTTTTGTTGTGTAGTATCGCTGGGTATTTTTTATTCGTTATTTGCTTAAGATATATTTATTCACCGCATTGATCAAAGGCATAATTTATTTACAGCTACCCTTGGTAATTGTTAGTCATAAAAGTATACGTAATGATTGTCACTGACAAGTTTTGGATGTAAAATCCAAAACTAGTCAATAGCTATAGCGGCGCTTGTCCACCGCTAGCTGGACCGCACAAAATCCAGTGATAAAAACAACGTACCCGCACCAAACTTCTTTTGGAACGCCTCCTTCTTTATTATTGTATTATACCGTGAAACTATAAATTGATTTATGAAATAAGGGACACGCAAATAGATTAAGAAATGCTTGAGGTAAATCAAACTTACATTATTGCCGGATCTGGCAAGAGTTGATATCGATTGAACCTTTCTTTCCTTTCCTTTACTAATTTCTTTCCTTACGAGCACGAGTGCTTACCAAAACTGATCAAAGGTCCCTTTATCAAATATATTGAATTACACTTAAGAGCGCGTAAGGAGCCTCCTAGTGTGACTTTAAAGATTATTAACCAAATCAAACAATGAACCGAAACTCGTGCTATAGGGGCACTTACAGTAGCACAGAGTCTCATTTGTAAAACTTCAATTTCTTTCTTTTTCTTTTATTTCTTTCCATATCCATGAATCGATCGCACTGCTGCCAAAATCTGTTATATCCTTTTTTTTTTTTAATTATTGATCGTTACATGGGATTTTATCAGGATTTTCTGAGCAGGAAAAATTCATAAAAGGCAACTGTCCATAAATTTAAACTCACTGAACGTATATATCTTTTAGAAAATCTAATCTTGGAAAGGTTTTATTCTTGTCTTTTCCTTAGGTTTCTGTGATAGACGAATCGGACAACATTGGTTCTTGTAGTACGACTGGGGATCCACATTACGGTTCACTTTTGTGAGTATCGAATTACTTGTGATGTGTTGATATGAAGTAATAATTGTGAAATTTGTTTTGTAGTGATAACAGTTTGTAAATAATGAAGAGCAGTAAGACCAAGCAGCGTTAAATGTAGACTGTGATAATGTTGAGAGAGTGCTGAGACCAGGCAGGGGGTGATAATGTTGAAATCGCCTGTTTGTATCAAACTTTACCAAAGTGCAAAATATCAGAGATTAACAATTTCGCGAAAATAAAATAAAAATATTTCGTTTTCTGAGAGATATGATATACCTCTGTGAAAATCTTCATTTTCCTTTTATTTGAAAAATAAATTAGCTCCGCCAGTGCAAAGGATAAAAAAGGCCATTTGGAGATTTGATCCACTTTCCCACGTTCCATAATTATTAGAAATAAGGCAGAATAATTTGATTCATCTCGCCCATTTCCTTTTTCCTTTTTTCTTTTTTTTTTTTTTTCTTGTAACAATTTATGCCAGATGTTTCAAATTGTTTGAGAGTGTCCAATATGCGTCATTGACCGAGCGTGATGGCTGGCTATTGGCCGAGCTTTTGTTTCTTTGTTTGTTTGTTTTTGCATTTTTATGGACGGAGAAGAAGTCGAGGCCCATAAAAATGCGACCAAAGAGAACGACGCTAATATCCAGCTATCTTGACCGAACAAGCTTCGTCAATAAAGGATTTATTATATTTAAAAAAGATTTCGCTTTAGTAATAATTAAGAATGACTTGTTTTCTTCCAGAACCGGGAAAGAAAGCCAACTGTGTTTGAAGTACAATAAACTCACGAGAGTCGTTTCTGTTTTCTTCGGATTCTGCTGCCTTTTGCGTCCCCATTGTCAACGTAGTCTTAGAATTACAAACCTACTGCTACTTTAATCTAATTTTTTTTTTCATGCGCGGGATCAATGCCGGCAATCCCGAACGGGCAAGATGGGCCCATCTTGCCCTCTCGGTAGCCGATAGGCTTAGCCACAAGTTGCTCGGCAACTTTTCGGCAACTTTAGAGATTTTCGGCAACTTTTTAGAATTTTGGCAACTTTTGAGATCTTCGGCAACCTTTTAGAATTTTGGCAACTTTTAGAATTTTCGGCAACTTTGGGCTTTTTGAGGCTCTTTGAAGCCACTTTCTTCACGTTTTGAGCCATATTTGTCAGTTCTCGATAGACATTTATTCAATTTATTCTAAAATACAATAATTAGCCCCCCCCTACCCCATGGGTTGATTTTTGTGATGCCTTATCACAAGGTCAGCGGTATCGCGTTGAACGTTTTTCAAGATGGCGGACAATTACAGTGACTATTTGTTGATCAAGTGAAATGGAAAGAACCTCTGATATTATCATTGGACTTTGACAAATAAAGTTTTGATAAGAAGCAATGTGCGAATTTTTAATCTTTAAAAACACCCAAAAAAGGTACGAAAAGCAGAAAAATCTTGGCAACTTTTCGGCAACTTTCTGGAAATTCAGCAACTTTTTGGCACCTTTTTGAAAAAAATAGCAACTTTTTGGCAACTTTTAGACACTATTGGCAACTTTTTTGGGATTCATCGGCAACTTGTGGCGAGGCCTAGTAGCCAATCAGAACACAGGATTCGCTTCACATTGCCCACGGGCACTGCCAACGATGTAATAGAATTAATTGATGAGCCTTCATATCAAAACTTTAATACTTTTAATCTTAAAGTAGTGTGCAACCCCGGCCTAGTTTGTTTCATTAGGAAACCGGGATGAACGATACATTAATACTTCATATACTCATTTTATTAAAAAAGATAATTCCTCTGTCCCTTAGATCAATTACTTTCCCTGAATTAAAAGTCGAGTTTGGCCTCAGAGAATAGATTAACGCAGTGTTTCCTCGTTTGCAAGGCCGAAAGTAAAAAAGTGAAAAAAATGATAAAATGAATTAAGGAAAAAGACAAAACAAAAAAACAAAAGCCTTTAGAAACGCAAGGGTTTCGTTTATCAGTTAGATCTAGGTGCAAAATGTCTTTGTAACAATTATAGTTTTTTAAGTGTGTTAGCGGCACAGTTTCCTTTGTGTTGTCCTAGTGGTTAATAATATTATTTTTCACCATTTCTTTGGCGCTCGCCTGAAATTTCACGTCAAAAAAATCCCTAATTTAGCTTTTTAGTTCCCTTTATATCCTTTTTGCCTTTGTCAGTACTTTCCATTTACATTTCATGCGGGCAGCGTTCTATTGATATTCGTTATTGTCAGCGCAACACAGGTGTTCCCGTTTTACACAGTTCATCCTTAAGAGAGTTGTTGTTGTTATTGTTTGTGTGTGTGTGTGTGTGTGTGTGTGTGTGTGTGTGTGTCTATGACAATGTAAGTGTTCCATTGTCCTCCATTGTTGGTATGTGTGTGCTATGATAAGTTATTTTGTTATTCTTATGTTGTAGTTTCAATCTATATCTCAATCCTTCGTCTTTTATACCACTTCCTACTTTGTTTACATATATCTTTCGAATTTGCAGTTACCATCTGTAGTGAAATTATAAGCTTTAAATCTTTTTTAATTGACATGGTGGGGAAGAGGGCAGGGAATTAGCGCAAATAGAGTGGGTGGTTTAATTTAATTTCATGGTACTTTAATTCAATGTATTTAAACAAACCTTTTTCTTTGTATTTACGCTTTACCTCCTTTTCGCAATGGTTAAATTTCTTCTCTCTTTCAAGAAGTCTAAGGTTGAAATCACAGCGGTATAACTATATTTTCTGTCTTAGTTTTTCTTTTCTTTTGCCCTTTATGTGCACATACCTGCCTGGGTTTTGCTCGGATCGTCAGCATTCACAGTGCACTAACCGGCATTTAAGAAGCCAACTGTAGCCGAAGCGCAGCATTTATTGTTCCTTTTTTCAACTTATAATAATAAAGAAGCTATGAGGAGAGACGATTTGATTCCAAAAGCCAGCCTTCTTATCCAGATCGGAAAACCCCACGCACGAAGGAGACAGACTGTGTAATAAGCTGCTCAATTTTTCGGGCAGCAATCTCGGGCAACGATCCTGAAAATAATGTACGTGAAACAAAATTGTTCCGGAAAACCACTTCAGAGATTTTGATTGGTCTTGATGTTATTCCATAGTTTTATTTATTTAGCTTCGCCTAATAGCGCTGCGCGTCAGTAACGTCACGAAAATTACACCCCCCGCGAGACTCACACAGACAAACAGCTTGTTTAGTTGTGGAATGGCGGCAGATACGAATGTTTCTTTAGTTTCTGTTACATCTAGCCTTCAAAATGTTGCTATTCTGACAGAGAACGACGGTGTACCTGGATCAAAGTTCAAAATCGACCCGGAGAATGATACCGTGGAGCAGCTAAAGCGATGGTTAAAGTGTAGAGGTATTAAACAAGGTGGAAAGAGATGTGATCTTGTTAAAGTTTACATGAGACGTTTGATAGCTTCTTTGCATTGCCACTCCAGTAAGTTAACTCATCCAAAGGAAAAATTTCATTAAAAAACTCAAGTAGCCGAACGTCGAACTGAAGACTTGTAAGACCAGAAAAGTGCTTTATTAGTTATGAATCTTTTCCAATAACTTCATATGAAAGGTTGCTGACAATTTTAGAGTCGGTATTCTTCATAGACATTTTAAGCTCGTTCTTTAGAATCATGGAATGATTTGAATATATCAACAAAGTTGAAATGGTAAATTGGCCACCGTAACGATTATAAAAGCTGACGTTTCGAGCGTTAGCCCTTCATCGGAGCGAATGGAGGAATTGTGGGTTGTGTGTGCTTTTAAAGGCAGAAAATGGAGCTAAGTTATTGGTGGGAACATGGCAACGAGAAAAACAAAAATAAATTAGTGGAATGAAAAGCGTTCGTTGATCCCTGTGGGATTTAGACTGCCGGTTTGAAAGATGAGCCTTTGTTCAAGATTTTTACGGCTTTTCGTGCTACCTAAGTGTAAGGAAAGACGGCAGATTGCCGTATGTTGCTTAGAATGATTAGGTAAATTAAAATGCCTAGCGACTCGTTTCGATGTGTCTTTGTCATTCCTTTCCACGTCTCGAAGGTGTTCTCGGTATCGGTCACCAAGTCTTCTGCCTGTTTCGCCGATGTATATCTTTTTACAATAAGTGGAAGTTATGCAATAGATTACATTGGTGGAGGTGCACGTGAAGTGATCGGTGATCTTAATGGATCGTTTAGGTCTCGATATTTTATCAGTGTTGGGAATGAAAGGACACGTTTTGCATCATGCACGAGCGCATTTAAAAGTGCCTGGTTGGTCATTAGTCTGAAAAGAACTTCTGACCAAAAAATTGCCTATATTTTTGTCGCGTTTGAAAGAAATGAGCGGAAGCTGCGAAAAGATAGTGCTTGTCTCTGGATCGTTTTGAAGTAATTTAAAGTTTTTAAGAATGATGGATTTAACTGAGTGGTTGTGAGGGTGAAACGTGAGAGTGAATGGAATGCGGTCGGAATCTTCCTTATGCGACGTTTGTAGTGCAGAATGTCGATCGATAAGTTGGGCGCGGTGGTAACCCGCTTGAACGACAGAAACAGGGTAACCACGTTTATCGAAAAACTGGCACATTGACTCTGATTTGTGGTGGAAATCAGAGTTATCACTACATAAACGACGAAGTCTTAGAAACTGAGAAAAAGGAATGGAATTCTTAACGTGAGATGGATGCGAAGACGAATATAACAAGTAATTATGCGAGTCTGTAGGTTTGTAATACACACTAGTGCACTTAGGTAGCACAGAAAGCCGTAAAAATCTTGAGCAAAAGCTCATCTTTCAAACCGGCAGTCTAAATCCCACAGGGATCAACGAACGCTTTTCATTCCACTAATTTATTTTTGTTTTTCTCGTTGCCATGTTCCCACCAATAACGTGAAGTTCATGTTTAGCTTTCTTTACATCGGTCAGCTCGATCTCTCTGTTTTGGCGGTTCTCTCTTTCGGCATAATTTCTCTTCAATGTCCTTCACCGATAAATTTGCCTTTAGAGGATTCCTTTGTCGGCCTCGTTTCCCCTAACCAGTGTAGGGAACAAATATAAGTGTTTCTAATAATGTTTTTCCCGGTGAAATGTTCACGAGAGCAGGCCTTAATCCATCGTTGACAACGTTCAATGACTTGTGATGATTTTAAGAATGCTATGAATATTTTTTCTAGTTTTTGCCACTTCTTTTAGTGACTTTGGTAGCTTTTCGGAAAATCTCGAATCGCTTGAACATTTCCCTCAGCAGCAATGCTTTGTGCTGACCATTTTTAACTAGAATTATTTATATTACTTGTCTCATCTGATCCCCTTCGCAATCCGCCATCTTAGATGTTTGTCTTAGTCTTGCGGGGGGGGAGGGAGGGTCTTTAATTTACATATCTACTTTTAAAACTCACGCGCAGCGCTATTAAAACACATTACTGATAAACATAGAAATCTTAGGCAAGGAAACCACTACAGCCTAGCCAATTACAGTGGACCCCTTGTTAATGATAAAAACAATAACTGAAGCTACTCAGTATAAAGAAAAATTGAAAATAAATATAAAGGGAGCATAACAAGAGTTCAAAGAGCTAGAAATAGGACGACGGTGGGTAAAGGAGAGTTCTCGCTAAATTGCAACTGAGACAGATTGTTCTTCAGGTTCTGATGTCGTTACCGTGGTACAGATCTAAGGCCTTATTGAAATATTGAAGTAGTGAACACTTAAATGAGGTAAGGGAGATGGGACTTTTGCGTAAATCACTGGCCAGAACGTTCCATGTGCGGTATGCGTGTATGAAAAAAGAGCGTTGATAAGTAACAGTCCTACCTCGCTCAGGGATATAAGTAATAGCTTGGCTGCTCGATGACCTGGTAGATCTCGTTGATTGTCTAAACACTAAGTTGTTTACAGCTTTATACCGCAACGGTAGGGATGCTTCAAAGAAAGTTTTGTTACGCGTCGCTGTAGCGACCATACCTGGGTTACGCAGCCGAGGCTCGGCGCTCAAAGTCGAGGAGTTTGTTGGCTGTCGCGCACTGTTCAGTCACTTGTATGTCCGAAGATTGCTTGACACTCACACACTAAAGCCTTTCTCTATTTCGCAAGATTCCAACGGCGTTTTGTTGATGATGTAGGTCCACTGTACCGGTGTTCTTTTACAGGTTATCCGCTGGTATTTACACTCGGACTGATTTAATATGAGCCCAGGAGATTCGGACCAGCTGACAAGGTTGTTAAAGTCGAATTGCGAGGCATTGCAGTCTGTGATGGAAACGATGCTCATAAAAATCTTTGTATCATCGGCATAACAGCCAACTCTTGGTGTCTTAACAGTTTTTGGTAGATCGTCCGCAAACAGCAGAAATGTGTAGAAGTCACTAAAAAAGAACGAAATAAAAAAAGAGGGCGGTCGCTTGGGTATGTCTTCCTCTACAATGGCCTTCATACTCCCTTCAACATTCATCAATTAGGTGTCACGGACTCTGTTATCTAAAATAAGGTGACACACTTTATCACTTCATCTATTAATGCACTTTTCATCTTTCCTACAGCCGGTCTTCTATCACCTTTATGGGACACGGAGATTTTATCCTCTATCGCAATGCAGAACGTAATTTTGAGGTAAAAGGCGAATTAGAGAATGAATAAGTATTATAAGAATGAATAAATATCATAAGTTCAAGAGCAAAGAATTATAAGTATAATTGCTACGGTTATTATAGAGATAGGCGCACTCTAATTGGTCGAGGATTGTGTTATATATAGATATAATCACCTCGCAAGGGACGATTTTAGCGGGAGTGACAAATTTAGAAATGGCTGCCTTGGAACTGATGAACGCGATAAAAAAAAACCAATTTTCTGATGAAGCTAATTTCAGCCTCATATGCAATACACCTTTACAGCACAAAAGTATCATCTGCACGGAGGATAAAGCAACTGCTTGCGATTGCCGCTTAGAAAGAAAATTTAGAAGAATGTTGTGTTCACCAATTGAGTTCAGAAAGGATAATCAGGCTCAGTGAGCTCCAAAACCCACTCCATACCAGGTCCAGTTAATGGAAACTGAATAGGTCGCCCGCGCCGGTTGATCATTTGTTTTTGCCACACTTCGCTGGCAAAACTCAACCGGATCGACCCAGCCATCCTCGGTTGTATTCTCAGCTTTTAATTTGTTGTCAATTCGTGCCCTTAATGAACAGGTGAGGTTTGCTAAGCACGCTCTAATGATGCATATTTATTAAAAAGACGTTTGGGTTTGTCCTACTCCGAAAATACATTAGATAAATTTCATTGTGCGACATATGATTTGTCTTCCTCGTTGGATTCTCATGCATCCTATGCCATACAACCTCGTCTATTTTTTTTGAAAGGGAGCTGAGGTCAAGGCAAAGAACATGCTAAGACAATTTTTACACTATTATGACTGCAACATTTCTTACAAACACAATTTTATTTTAAATGGTGAACATAGGTACATACAAGGCAATGGGTCTGTTCAGAATCTGCGACCACCTGTAACTGTGGGGCTGTTCTTCGAGATCACAATGATGTTATTGAGTTCAACTGCAGCAATGAAAACCGTTATTTTGATAGAACAACCCCAATACGAGTTAAAGTACGCAGCAAAAAACGACTGGCACCTGGACTATCAATCTCACAAACCATACCAGGAATCAATAGCAGATATGTGGTTAGTTTAAATTCCATCACTCATTATCTGACTGCATTATTTTCTCCTGCAGTACTCTGAAAGAGTAATGCAAACAGTGTTATTGAATGGTATGCTTCGTTGGTGCAATTTATATATCTTGCCATGATTTGATGAGATATCGGAGCTTTATCTGACGATTCGTTGCTCAGCGAAATATGATTACAGCGGCTAATCGTAGATCATTCTAGAGCTTTCTACGTGAAGAGTTAAACACCAGTTAGGTTGGTGGGTGCATGGAATGCAGAATTTGGTGTCCTCAGTTGTTATTGTAATTATTCGCAGGAGTATTTTTTTTCTTTACAGGTCTTGGATACTTCCCTTCTTCTACTTTGTAACATTTGCCATCAGTGAGTCACGAAATCTTTTATTAATTTCAAAAACGCATCGTGAGGCGTGATCGAACAAAAAGTATGAGAAGGCTCAAGTCATCACTTGTGTTTAGTGGATCTCATCTTTTCAAGCTTTTCTGTTATAATTTCCTTTATTGCAGATTTTGTTCCCTTCAGGAGGAAAAGTAACTATCGACCGATATTCGTGGGGGCTCGATGTCCACATTACGGTCCCCCGGGCAAAAAGTATTTCCAATGAAACCGGTCTATGTTTGTATAATAACGAGCCAAACGTAACAAGTTTTGCAAAGGGGTTCAGGTAAGCAACCAAGTGAACTCATTACTCATGGATTTAAAAGAAAAAAATGATGAGCCTATCAGTACTACGTACAATTGCAGAGCACCTTAAAATCAAGACACCAACCTGGGGTCAACCGCTCTTCACACCACCAACTCTAACCGGATTCCTCCATAATTTACTGGAAATAACCATAAAATAGAAACAAAGCGAAAAAAGACTATTTCCACGCGCTCGGCTTTAAATTTCCATTATGGTGGAACGAAGTCACGATTTTCTCCAGATCGCACTTACAAATAAACACATTTAAGCCAATCTTGATAAAAATGCAAAAAAAAATCGGCGACAGCTGATCATTACAAACCCACGTGCAGGCGTTAAATGGACGACAAGGCCTGGAACTACCGAGGTGGGACCATGAGCACTTTTTCTTGTTCGATATGTCATCACAAAACATATTTCTCTCCTTTCTTTTTCTTTTTTTCATGAAAACGGATAACAAAGGTTATATTGTTAACATGCATATTGTACTGAGTTATGGGTCGCAAAGGGAATCGTGTTCTGTTCCGGCATTTAAATTTAATTTCATAGCGAGCGTTTGCAAATATTTTGTTATTATTGTTATTTATTTTTTATTAGGTTTCTATTTTACGATCTCTCCATTAAATTGTGGAAAGAGTCAATGAAAGGGTGGCGTACTTTAATTTTACGAGGGTCAAGGTTTGTCGTCCCCACACATAATGTACTTCTGCACTATTGTACAAAACAACATTTCGTTAGCTTAATTTCCTTAATTTTGAGTTCGTGACGTTCCATTACGGAGTGTGATGTTTAAGTTGTATTTGCTAAAATTGAGCATTTTTCTCACTTGCTTTTGATTTTAACAAGGCTTCAACGGCTTTAAGTAACGTGCCCTTACGGCTCTGGATTTAAGAACTTCCATGCCTTCTGTCGACTTTGACAGGGCCTCCACGGCTTGTGAATCATGAGCCTTGCTGCTAGTGATTTACAAGCTTTTCATAGATTACTTATCCTCATTCAGAATTAAAACCTCACTCAGCTTCGTATCTACTACACCGATCCACTTTGGTGCATTTAGGACAATAACGAATAGACTCTTTTCATTAATGTAACAGTTTGGAACCCTCGGAGAGCTACTTTAACAGACTGCCGGATCCAGTTAATGACAGTGCTGTGGAATACGAGATTCCTTGCTCTTGTAACAGAAAAGACGAGAATGGTACTGCAGAGTGTATTAAAGAACTCCCAGTGTACTTTCCCAATGTCATGGATGGAACTGGGAATGTAATACTTCTCACAGGAAACTCCAACAAGAAAAAGAGGGACACACATATCTCGGACGATCTCACGGACAAAGACTACGCGCTATTTAAGGGCTTGATAGGCTCAAACAAGTCACATAGACGTAGACGTGCTTTGTATAGCAAGCGTAAATTTACAATGGAAAATGCAACAGATTACTGCATGGAAAAGGTGTCAAAAACAGACATTGGTAACTTATGCGCAATACTGGGAGTAAATGTTTCGGAAATCATTACTTCTTGTTCCATCGACTTGAAGGTAAAACTTTTCTTTTCCCTCGGTTCCTCCCTCCCATCCTTCCTTCTTCCTGTTCTTCTTCTTTCCTTCCTTCCTTTCATTCTTTTTGTTTTTTCTTTTCTTCTTTCTTTGAGTATTGTTTCTTTTTTACCTGTCTTCCTCTCTTTTTTTCCCTCTTTCTGTATTTTTTTACATATTTCTTTCTTTTTCTTTTCTTTCTTTTTTAATTTATGTCTTTCTCTCTTTTTTCTTCCCTTCTTGATTCTTCTTTTTTACTCTCTTTCTTTCTGACTTTCATTGTCCCTGTCTTTGTTCTTGCAAGTCTTTGTTTCTTAGTTTTTTTCTTTCTTCTTTTCTCGTACTTCAGGAGCAAGCCATTAGGATACGTAGACCTTCGCGCCAAATTTTGCCAATTTTTTTTTTTTACTTCAAACAAAGCATCACTATTTTAACTACAGTTTCCGGAAAGAAAATTAAGATATTGAAATGCAGTTGTGTTATTTACAAAAGCGTTTTTCGAACTGAATTCTTTGAGCCGCAGTAGTGTGAAAAGCCAATTACATTGTGACACATGGCCCATGACATATTTAATGAGATTAAATGAGATTAAATACAGGATTATCACACCCGAGAGACGAGCCCAGCAGGCGTAATACTTGCAGTGCAAAGCACTTGTGTCTTCTCATGCAGAAATGTCTCCCGTGATGTTTTTTTGCGGCAGAACATCCGGGAAGTATTAGTCACATAAACATCTTCCTATGTCAGTTCAGGTGTTTATCGTATCAGTTCATGAAATAATGAGTAGAATAGAGTTAACAAAAAGAAAATTAAGGAACCCTTGGGTTAAAGCTGGAAAGAAGCCTGGCCGTAAGAGCCAGACATTGAAGGATTCCTACGAAGAATGGAGAAAAAAATCTAGAGGGCTCATAGTATGATCAATTTTTTAAACTGATCGCATCTCGGACTCTGCTGCTTCGTTAGGGTCAATTAGAGTTAAACTTGACGGCGCTGCCAAAACTTTGCTTTGCCATGAATTTCTTCTTTTCGCCGGCATTCCGAAGATCTGTCACGCACTACTGCAGAATACGGTTTCCCGCGAAACATGTTTTGTCGAGAGTCTCCTGGGACTCCACTCCTGTTGTCAGCATTTCGAGCGGTTTTTCATAGTGTTGACATAACTTGAAATGTGGTTATCTAAAGGTATGAAATGTTTGAAAAACTTTGGAAGCGAAAAAAACCCACTTTGTTTTTTACGCAAGTGTGTCTTCTGGGGCGAATTAGTATTGTATGAAACCTTTACGGATTGACTTGAAATTTGGTCCAAAGGCTCCCAAAATACCAATCTAAAAGACCATGTGGGGCTTTTCCGTTTTTCGAAATTGATCTCTCACAATGGTCTCCGACGTGACGCATATCAGTACCATTTTGATAACCAAACCTTACAGAGGCATTGCAAAGCAACCAACAGGAATAGCGAAAATCCTCATGCTGTTTTTAAGACCAACCAGAAGTTTTAATTGTGCGGGTAGATTTGATACCCGATTAATTTTGCGCAAAGACACATCGTCCGTTTCGACTTAGTAGCTTTACAATTTGATCAAGCTAAAACGAAATATTTTTTTTCTGGAAAGTGCATTTCATAACCTTTTCACTGATATATAGTTTATGATTGTTACGCTTTAAATAGCGCGGTAACATTTTCTTCGTGAAGGACACCCACAAATGTCTACCGTATCCTTAGGAAGTAAGTAGAGTTAGGCGTGGATATGAAGGATGATTGTTTAGTTTGGTATCCACTGGCCTGTTGTATAATAAACCTAAGGACTGTTTGCTAAAAATATCCCTAAATAAGAACTTTTACCATAACAAGGCCGATGAAGACTAGCTGACCTAGGGTTTCTAATCAGGCTGTGGAATATAAGGGGACGATTTTGGCCGTGATGGTGTTAATAGTAATCTATTGATTATGGACTATTCAATATTAATGACACAAGAAATAATATTCCGATTAGGAATCTTCAGTATGGAGAACATTTCCACACCAACTCTGTGTGTCTATTTCGTTTTCAGGCGAGTGGTGACCCAGCCTTTGCGATTTCTGCAATATCAGTACTTCTGAATAATTGCGGTGAAATTGTTGCCAGAAACCTTTCATTGTATTCTAAGGAGAGTAATGTCAACACACAAGGCAATTCCAGTTCGTCCATCTTGACTAACATTGCTCAAAAAATGTGTCCAAATGATTGCTCGTTGAATGGCAAATGTGTTAATGCCTCCTGCATCTGTAACGAGGGATTTACCGCAAAGGATTGCGCAATGTCACTTGGAAACGCACCTTTCATATCTATGTAAGTGTCACTTTCATTTCTAGCACTTCTTTAGTAAGGCTTCAAACCTGTGAAATGAATGCAATAATATATAGATTTAGCCAAGTCTAAAAGTGGAGCTCCAGTTAGTCTATTTCCATCCTTAACTCCTCAGCACTGGCTGTCTCCTGAAGAGTTTATTCAAGGGTATCAAATGGAAGGGGGAAGATCAACACGCATGCCACTCAGCGGTATTTTGGCATTTTTTAAGCAGCTGAAGACCTTATAATTAGTTGATGTTCGTGATGTTTTTCAACGGATTCTCGACGACAGGAAATGTTTTTCTCTTCTGATGTAGTGTTTGGGGTTACTATCAGCTGAAATGATACTCTATTGAGCGTGAATGTTACCTTAGGTTTCGGAAAATGAGCCAAAATTGAGCTAGATTTCACTTTTATATTGCATTGATTAGTCTCAAACATCAATCAAGTTTTTCTTTAAGTTTTAAAGCTGACTTGATGTTGTTAGTGCCCACATAGAAGAGATTGAAAAGTGTTAGATAATATTAGCAAATACATGAATCTCTTGGAAAGTGGATCTGTGGCAACGTGTTAACAAAAAATTTTAATGATCTGAAAAAAAAGTTTTCATTTGACCATCTAAGTAAGACTTTCACTAGTTCACTGTGACAAAATTCAAACAACAAAGTTTTTGATAATGCTGAAGTATTTGCTAAAATGGTGTATTTAGGTATTTGTTAAAACTCAGGTTATACAAGCACATTGAATGCACGGGTTTATCTTCCATTTTTCCACTAATGCTGTAACAAGCTGGCAAATATTAATCTTTGTAACATATTTCAACCCAACCATTCTCCAAACTTTTAAACACCATTATGGAATAATTATGCTAAAAATGGAAAGTTTGTGACATGCACGCTGTAATGTTTTCACCGTATCAGTAAGTGTTAAGGTAAGATCCCAGATGGAAGAGGACGAGGTAAGGTTACGTTAGTAAGTTTCTAATTTTAATAAAACACGAACTTTACATTGGCGACGAGGATTCGCGAGCCACACCACCGGTTGAAGCTCAACGATAATCAAACCGCAATAGCGTGAATCATGGCTATAGCTCCAAGTCTGACGTTCCTAAAACAAGCACACTAGCTACATGATGATTGCTTGCGTGGCTTCAAATCCTCTAGCCCACGTGAAGTCATCTTGTAATGCGTAACCGTGTGCCCTCAGTATGCTGCACGAGAGTTCGGCACTCGAGTATGTGCTCTCCATCATCTTCCACCAGTGTTTCCCGGCGCACACGAATGGAATCTCCAAATTACGCTCACAATCGCTCCTGCGCATTCCCTTCTCCCTTTCTCTTCTAATAAAGTAATGGCAAAACCTGTGCCCGCAATCGAGTTGGCCGTGCCTACCAAAAGTAGCACCTTATATGTAAGGACGCACAGTAGAACACCAGATCAGATATTTTCGGCTTGATGGGTTACCACTATTTCTTTTAAGTATGGGGCTACGCTACACACGTCTCGTGCGCTACGAGCTCCTCTACTGAGTATTAAAATCACTATTTCCTTCCTCTTAAAATGTGTGGACGAGGTCTCCCAAATTTGGGACAGATTGGAGCAACATTCTTTCAGCTAGTTTCAGTTCAATGCGGTTCACTTGCAGTTTAAATTCTCTTTATGCTTCTTGACACTGGCATCCATAAACTCATTGACTGACCAATGTTTTTTATCGATAAAAACGAAAATCTCTCTTCATAGATATCAAAAAAGTTGTCACCACCAGTAATAGCTTTGTTTGGCACTAAGGTAATCTTCTTCTTTGGCAATGCTAAATGTCTGTCCTGTACGAAAACGTGGTATTTGTTTTTATTAGAGAAAGGGGCGCTTATAACCAAGTATCTGGTTAATATTTATCTTGAAATCGTAACTGTCCAATTAAAGGTTACAAGGAAGTGGTCTCTGTGATAAGCGCCAACGGCCATGCAAGAAGGTGACTGTGATGGGAAATGGCTTCATCAACTCGACAAACGTAACTTGTCACGTGAAAGAATACAAGGTATCAATTTAAGATTAACCATAATAATATATCATTTACCAGCAAAGATTAAGGAAACTGCCCTCTCTAATTTTGATTACTAGTTTTAGTCCACTTTTCCGTTACACAGCACAGTCACAGTTCTTTTTTTCCCATATCTTGACGATCTGTTTAAATATCTAGAAAATGCTTTAAAAGGTCTTTTTTCTATTTTCGGTTTTTGCTGAATCTTTGGTTTTTTTGTTTTGTTTTGTTTTTTTGCATTGTCTGTATCCTGTTGTCTTCGTTTTTGATTAGTTTTTGCTTCTTCTTTGTTTTTTTTTTCTTTTCGCGATACCCAGCAAATTTATAAATTATAAATTATAGTTAATGATGAAACTACTAGCATATAAGGGCAAAGTAAACAGAAAACAATTGTCAAGTGCTAATAATAGTAAGAGTACAAAGGTCAGATGAGCTTGCATTGATTGCACGTGCAGCCAATTATTGTCCAATCACTGCTTTTCTTTCTCTGTGTCAATCAAACTGTGCTTAGCATGCCTGCTTCTGTTCAGTGATTTATAACAGTAATTCAGATCACAAGGATTAATAATTTCCTCCCACCCTTCCCTATTGATAGCACTTGACAATCACTACTATTCAATGTAATGAAAAGACTTTAATCTACGTTTCATTCTAATAACAGTTAAAGCATCATCGAGGGATACAAACTTTGACAATTTGACTCCTAGAGATATCAATAGGTTGATGTTATTTTTTAGCCATTATTGGCTGTTATACATGATGTTATAGTTTCTCACATATTAATAATTAAGAACTGTTATCTCAAGAAAAAATGTTTAATAAACCAGGGTTCGGGATTAAGTGCTACCATGCTGGTCACACTTTCACCCATAGACTCATGGCGGCTATTTATTTTGGGCATCGGTACCACTAGCCACTACATGTTGCCATGGGAACTTGGGGGATCCCGGAGGATTATTACCTCCAAGAGGGGACTACTACCCCTCTGTCGGCCAAGGGATTATCACCCTTGATAGAGAATTATCATCTCTTTTGCCGCATAATTAACTAGCTTCCGACCTGCATGTTATGTCAGCTATTTTGTGACTGGAGGGCTTAGTCCCCTACCCCTTTACCCCACAAATGTGTTCTTATTGTTGACTCTAGCTAGTAGGTTGAGAGCATTAATGGGCAGTTTGTAAACAGCATGTTCCAGCTTTGTGCGTAGAACCTGTTGGTAATTATTACCATGATCATTGTTATTATCATTATTATTTTATTTTACTTTTATTTTTATCTTTAATGGCGGCATCTATGGTCAATTGTTTAGCACATTTAAGATAAATTTTTCCAACGTTTAGACTTTAGGTTACTTAGCGGAGGCTCTAAGCACAGCAGTCAGTTATTTAAATGCCAGCAATAAAAAATGTAAATGGTTTTTATTAGTCGGTTATCCTTCCTTTGAAGTATGCATCGCCTCACCTAAGCACTTCCCTCCTCTTTTACTCGCAAAAATAACAATACTTTTTTTTTCCTTCAGTTTCATTCCAGCTCAAAGCAAAATAAGCTGTTTACAATAATGCAAAGATCTTGACGTAAAGCTAGCTTTTCCCCGTATTTCAAACTAAGAAATCATATTGTAACATGGCAAGCTCCATTCACCTACCTAGAAATCAGTTTCCTCTTCATTGCTTGATCTCAAGAAAAGCTCAGAGTTCACTGCCTTTCCAAAACTACGCGTGAATGCAGGCGGAACTGAAACAATCCCTAATATGAAGATACTTATCTGAAATACAAAAAAAAGAAAAAGAAAAAAAATAGTTACTATCTATTTATCTGGAAGGTCTTCAGTATTTACTAAGCTTTTCTTTCGACATTAAATATACTTCAATTACAATTTAGGTAATAAATAGCTCGTGGACTCCAGACAAAACAATCCAGCGATTCCCTGGCGTTATGACAGATTTGGTATTGGTAGAATGTCATTTGCCTGATTCGCCCGTCAAGCACAATTTCTTTGATGACACCGTTGAAGGAACTCCTGCAGCAGGACTCTCAATATCGGTTTCAAATGACGGCGCAAACCCAAGTCATGATGAGTTGTCATTTATATCATACGACTCTGGATGCATGAGTTGCAATATTTCTTCAGGATGCCTTGTTAAAGTTAGTGCATTGTAGTATTGATTTTTGTTTGTTTTTATTGTAATAGCTTGCAAAAGGGATATGTACCTAATCATTTCACGCCATGCTGAACAACTGCTGATCATCATCATCATCATCATTATCAACATGCTTTTCTTTCAGAGTAATTCTTGCTTGATAAATCAATATTGCTTCGCCGCAAACGAAATGAACCCCACTGATTTCTGTTCTCAATGTCTTCCGGAGATCAGCAAAAACACATGGACAAAACGACAAGGTTAGCTTGTGATTATATCTACAATTACTCCTACTTTCGACCAATCATTTTTCAAGTCTCTCATCCATCATATCTATCAGTATTTCTTAGCCATGGTCTTGGTTTTTTCCCCTTTCATTTACTCATCTTGCCCAACATAATTTTTTGCTCAGCTATTCACATCTTTTTTAACAATACATACTTCATTTACCCTAGGTGTTAAGTGCGGTTCGAAGCCAAAGGCTGGGCACAAAATCTCCCGTACCGAATTTTATTTTTTTTCCATAATCATGTTATTGACTTAGACTATGAGTCGTCTAAAAAATTATTTGTAGGCCTAAAAATCTTGGCATCGAGCAACTTAGTGACACCAACTACCAAGGCTTTTATGAAAACAACATCTACATCCAACTAGACATCAAATGCATTCAGTTCCTTTGTTTGATTTCTTCGTAACTGTTGATCTTACTTTAAAAAAAAGTATCTAAAGGACTAATTCAATAAATGGTTTGAACTCGAGGTAACAATTAATTTTGATCATTCAGTATGATCGTCTTGGTGACAGACAGTAGTCCCGGGAGAGATTATAGTTAATAATGGTGACTGACGTTTCGACAACCTTAGGGGAAGTCGTCATTCGTGTCGAGAGTTATCTGCTCGGTCAGTTTTTCCGTACGATTATTGGTAAGTCGGTCCTTATTGGTCGGTTTTGATCTGTCGGCATGACAGGTCGTTCTTTTTGGCTCCTTTTTTGACTACTTCATTGCACGTAAAATTGAATTGTGAAAAAAAAAAAAAAAAAAAAAAAAAAAAAGACACCACGAACCCGCAAAGCCTGGAACACCGACGAATGCGCAGTGAGTCAAACAAATCCGAGTATCTATGATTCTTCTTTTAAACACCAGGGTACAGTTTTATAAACGGCGGATAACGCTAGCTATCCAACGGATAATTGCTATCTGGCGCATAAGTGATGGAAAAACGTATATTGTTATCCAACGGATATATTTTATCCATTGGATAGCATTATCCAACCATAGAACAAACGGAGTCGGTTGAAAAGTCAAAAACTACTCTTGCATTGTAATCTGAGGTCAGGACAGAGTAAACAACAAGTCGCTACGGTATGTCTCCGAGACAGACTCCCCCGAGCATGTGCACTGCTTAAGAAGCAAGTCGTGATCGCTGCATAATTCGCCAATGTGATTCGTAGTTTTTTTGTGAAAAAACTGACCATATTTGGGCAAAACTTTTAGACGCTTTTAGGTCATAAGCTTCTTTTGTTGGTTATTTGTGCCATATTACCGTTGTTTGACGCAACCTTTCGACTTAAGTTTTAAACGAAAAGTAGCCTAATTCATTAAAAATCCTTGCTGTTTTGTTTTCCTAGCTGGTATATATGTATATGTATGTTTTTGTATATTCCTATATATAAAGCTTACATACAAAAATTTTTTTTCCGGTGGAATTGTATCTTTTGGCTTAATTTTTAAATATCTTAATTGTCTCAACGATCTACATTTTTTCATTACAAAAAAGCCCTATCCTAACACATCTGGTTATTTTTATGTATAGTAAACCTTGCCCCAAAATTTGCATCAACCTCTCAGTATTACGCGGTGTTTCAAGAAACTCTGGAGTTGCCTATTGACGTTCTGGATCCAGAAGGCATGCCTCTAGTAGTTTCTCTCGTGAATGGAGGTCCAACTCAGGCTATCATACAACAAAACGTTTTGATATGGAATGCGACTAAAGATATCATGACCCATTTCTTACTCAAAGCTACTGATGCCTGTCAGGCCGTTTCTTCGCACAATATCACCGTATCTTTAGTCAACTGCCAATGTCAAAACCATGGAAGATGCGTTCCTCATCCAGATAAACCAAGAGGATCGGGTTATTATGAGTGCCATTGCCTTCCTGGATTTACAGGAGACAAGTGTGAGACAGACATCAACGAGTGTGAATTATACCCATGTTTAAGAGGTAGTTAAGACTTTCGTTTTATATTCGTTATCTCATATTTTTTGCGGACATTAAAAATAAAGTTCTCTAAGAGCAAAGCTCGAGGCTAGGAAAACCTTAAACTTCAAAGAAAAGATTATGTGCAATTGAAGGCTTACGAAACTTCGAGAAAAATTCTGTTCACGTTTTTTTCGCAGAACGCAAAAACAGCGTTGACATTAGCTAGAACAAAAAAAAGATTATGGTAAATTTGTGCAGTTACAGCAATTTCCAATTAATCTCACTCCTTATGACAGTTGTCAAGGATACTATCCTTTAATAAGAAGGTAAGTGGAGTACTCAAGCGACTGATAGATACATATCTCATAAGAACGAACGAAAATCTTAAGGTCCTAAATACCAGCGCAGTGGTTCCCTTCTCTCTTTTGTTACTGAAACTATAATTGAACTTCTTTTGTGGTTATTTTCTCGATGACATCTTACTGTTAAGGATTGACGGTCAGCCTTTTTTTCCACTAAGGTCGTTGCGTTGATGGAGTGAATAATTTCACCTGCATCTGCTATCCAGGATATGTTGGAAGGACATGCAATGAAAATTATGACGACTGCAGTTCTTTGCCGTGCATTCATGGTCAGTTTCCAACTCTTTTAAACAATTAACCTGAAGAAGCGGAAGAACTTTGTTAACAGTGTTTGACTTTCTTCCAGAATTTTAGATTCGTGGTTAGAGCATAAGTTTTTGTAGAGATTGATTTTTTCCTTGTTTAGATACCCGCACAAAATAAATTTGGATTCCTATTGAGGAGATAATGACGATAAGTGAAAGTGATGTGCCCGCGTACATTTGATTTATATTAAGGGATCAGTAAAACTGTTTCCATACGCATTCAGTAAGCATACACTGCAAGTGAATACCAGCCCTTTTTTTGTTATTACACGAAAATAAATATTATTTTTTATTTTAAAAGGTAACTGCACTGACTATGTTAATGCATATGGATGCAGTTGTGAGCCTGGATACACAGGGAAGAACTGTAGCATTGACATCGATGACTGCCAGGCATCCCCTTGCAAGAATGGTGAGTAATATAAATGGAAATCATTGCCTTAATTTCTTGATCTATTTGCACCCACCCCCCCCCCCTTTTGCATTCTTGTACAGTAACTCCTACACTTCTGCACTTCTGCACTCCTGCTCCCCTGTGCTTCTTCATCACTGCACTAATAGCACCCTACACTTCTTCACTCTTGCATTCCTACCTTTCTGCCCTTTCTACCTTCCAGCTCTCCTTCATTGTTACTCTTTTGCATTGTTTAGTTCCTGCTCCACAGTCACCATGTACTTATTCACACCCTCGCACCTCCTCTCATTCGCTTCTGAAGTGCCGCACTTCTTCACAGTCGCGCTCCTACGCACATGCATGCCTTCAATTCTGTACTCCAAACCTCCTCCCCTCCCCCTGCACTTCTATATTCTTTCACCACTTACTTAACCAGTCCATTGACAATTATTGATCAACCAACTTCATTCACTTACGACCAACGGCAACAGCTGTATTATTCTATCATTTTCTTTTTGCCAGGAACATGTTATGATGCTCTTAATGGGTACACTTGCCAATGCAACGATGGTTTCACCGGTTATGACTGTAATGTAAACATTGATGAATGCAAGTCTAACCCGTGCATCTACGGTAGGAACCTCATGTTAGGCTTATTTCAAATATGTATGATGGAAAACACAAAGGGTATAGTCTTATTGGCTATGTACATTTTAATTTTTTTGCTTGTTTATTTTTTGTTTGTTGGTTTTGTTGTTGTTGTTGCTGTTGTTTTTAATATGCAAATCACCTCAAAATAATAAACGCTTTCCACAAGCAGTGGAAAACATACCTCTTCCGAGATATCGCTGATCAGTATATGTTTCCTGGGACTTATCA
Source organism: Stylophora pistillata (assembly GCF_964205215.1). NCBI lineage: Eukaryota > Metazoa > Cnidaria > Anthozoa > Scleractinia > Pocilloporidae > Stylophora > Stylophora pistillata. Next base: position 20,862,103 of record NC_142527.1, on the reverse strand, counting down.
TTCTTGCGGTGATTGTTAAAGTTATCTGTCCCTTCCTTCTTTAAAAGGCCAAAACTGATGCTTGACAAATCTTTATTTGCAAGAGGGAAACCGCAGATATCCAATCTGTGGAACAATACTGTGTTGCAAGATACAAAAAAGTTATTATTATTTTCGCAGAATGTTGTTACAGATTGCGTAGAGCGACGATTAATACAAAATGCCACAACACTTATTACAACCCGCCGTCCAGTTAGCCCAATGGCTAGTACGCTGGGCTGTTGTGTGGGAGGCCGGTCGAGGGTTCGAGGCCCGGCTGGACAACCACTCAAGGTCTTAAAATAATTGAGAAGAATTTGCATCCTCTCTATAACATCAAGAAATGGTTAGATATTCTAGTCTTCTCGGATAGGGACGAATAAATGGAGGTCCCGTCTCCTGCAGGGTCGGGGTAGGAAACGTTAATTTCCCACACACGAGATTACTATGTGATGGATGTCGTCCCCTGGGGTGGGATGGTGGGTTTGTTTTACTGTGAAGGCCGTAAGTTAGATAACTGATTGGGTTAATTACGACACCTTCGTTAAATAAAGAATATTGTATTGTATTGTATTTTAGCTCACCTTTATCACAAGAATTGAATGCTATAATACTTATTACAAAATGCATGAGTTAACGGTTAGGTCAAAGAATTTTTTCGTTAGTACCATAGCCATAATGTTTAAAAAATCACACTTTAGGAACATGTGTGGACCAGATAAATAACTTTACCTGCCACTGCACTGCTGGTTTCACCGGACCGAAATGCGAAGAGAACATAAATGACTGTCTACAACTGAAGTGTGGGGATGGTAAATATCTCTTTCGATTTATTGCCATTTTGTCTTCCCAAACTAGACATGAACATAAGGAAATGGTATGATGATTATACCGATAAAGCATTAAAATATAAAAGGTCCAAGGAAAAATATGTAAACTAAATTCGCGCATGCGTTCCATGAGCATAACAGCATGCCGCTCATACTTCTTACTTCGATTCCCGCCTCTCTTAAAGTGATAGTCTCCTCATGCCTGTAAATCAGCTCTGCAGTTTATCGTCAATATTCATCAGTTTAAATTTAATTTTTATCCCCTTTTCGTTCACATTTTAGGAACATGTGTTGATCTCGTAAATAATTACACCTGTAATTGTTATGCTGGCTTCACTGGTAGAAACTGTGATATACTTATCGCAAATTGCGCCAAAGATTCTTGTTTTCCAAACGTCACTTGCTACGAAAAAGACAATTCTATCATCTGTGGTCCATGTCCCTCTGGATTAACAGGAGATGGCAAACGTTGTGAAGGTAATTTTATTAAGCCAATACGTCTTGAAAACCTAGCTCAAAATCTGAGCTGTATGTACATTACGAACCGAGTTTTTGCCCCTTTTGATATTGCTTCAAGCATAATTTCGAAAAGCGTTGGCAATAAATCTGGGGATAGCATGCGGATAGGCCCTCATCATTATAGTTGCGTGGCGTGTGTTTCTCCACCGGCAGGCAGATTTGAGACGAGAAGGGGAGGGACATATCGAGGGTCTGGCACTAATGATATCAGTGTTAAACTCCTTAGAGACCTCTCACCAGATCGCATTGCTCAAGGGTTCGTACTTTCCCGCGTGTAAAGAAAAAACTGAGCGCAAGCGCTAATAAATAGTGCCAGCTTATGGGTGAATCTCAAGGTGAGTAACTCTGTAACTTACGATCTGTACCAGTGGGCCTTGCTAGGGATAACAAACCCAAAAATTGACCAATCAGAGAACGAACACATTTGAGGGACGCAATAAAAGTCAACACAGCCTTGGCTCAAAAACCGAAAATGTATGATATGCGAATTGATGGCGTATGATGGCCCTTTCTCGTAAAAGCAAGTGTAATAGTACATTTAATAATAATGATAGAAATTATGATAATCCCAAGAAAAATTGAAACTAATAAGTACATAATGATACTGAAAAAGAGACAAAGTTTTGAATTTAACTCGCAGGGCAGCGTGGTCATTTTTTGTTTTCATTACCGCGCTCTCAAGCATGCAATTCTTGTTCACAGACATTGATGACTGTGTTAATCACACGTGCAGAAATGGCGGATCTTGTGTCGATGGGATGAAAAGTTATTCATGTAACTGTTTAGCAGCATTCACTGGAGATCAATGCGAAACAAGTGAGTTTTGTGTTTCGATATTTTTTTCGCGATTAATTAAAGAAAAAATATGTTTTCAGTTCACAGTAATTCAAATCAAAGACCGAGTTTACTGCTATATACATACATACATACATACATATACTTTATTTAATCTCGAATTTGGAGTAGCTAAAGGATAAGCTAGTATCTTCGAGCTACAAGTATAATTCTAAATACTACTAAAATGTAAAATGTAAAATTGTAGCATTCTAAAATTTAGCTATGAGAAAGAGTCATACTGTAGAATCTTGCGCTTGAAATCAGAAAAGTCAGACATTCTAAAAGAGTCCGGAAGAGAGTTCCATGGTTTTGAAGCCATATATGAAAAGGAGTGAAGACCACAAGTAGTAGTTTTTGTATATGGTAGAGACAAAATATAATTTCCGCGTAGATTATAGGATACAGACCGGAAACTAAACATATTCCTTCGATAGCCTGGATAGCAGTTAAAAAAAAAGCTCTTGTACAATATAGCTAAGAAAGTCTGAAGGCGTCTTTTTTACAGAGATTTGGAGTTAACTTTGCTAAGTAGAGAGTCATAGGGAGAATTATAAAGTATCGATCTTCTCAGTACTACGTGCACCACGAAAGTGCCATACAGACGAACAATAGTTAAAATGTGGCATAATAAAAGCCTTATACAATCTTAGTAGAGTATCTTTAGAGATAAGTTTACGAAATCTTAGCATTACATTGAACTGGCCATTTATCTTCTTACAAATGGTTGATATATAATTATCAAAACGCAACCTATGGTCAATATTTATTCCAAATATATCCAAAGAATCTTTTAATGGAAAAGAGAAGGAGTGGCCTGTTTTTCCCAAGACTATAGCTTGGTGTTTTGACTCATTTACAATCATTCCATTGCTACGATACCACTTATTTGCAACTCTCACTTCCCGACAAATACAGTTCTCTAGAGCTACTTGGTCGACATCACAAGAGTATAACTGATGATCGTCCGCATATGCATGAAATTTACCTTGCGTAACCGAGTAAAACAAGTGGTTGATGAATATCTTAAAAACACAGGCCCCAAAACACTTCCTTGCGGAACTCTTCTTTTAACATCTTTCCAACTGGAAAAGGTGTTCCCAATCTTGACTCTCTGCTGTCTACCCGAAAAATAATCCTTGAAGAGTGCTAAACTTCCCTCTCCCACACCATAAGCTTTGAGTTTTGCTAAAAGTAGATTGTATTGAATAACATTGAATATACAGCATATAAGCACCACATCTACCTTTAAATATTCTACTGTGTCCTCCACAATGGCTCAACACACTTCCACAACCGAAGGCCGAGAAAAAACAACAACATCTAAGCCAAATGCAACAGGAGGGGACTACGAAGAAGATATTTGTAGATTTCATGTCAGCACTTATAAGAGGGGCTAAGAAAGATGCCATGGAAAAACTGAAGTTCATTTTTCATAGAAAAATGAACTTATACCAGTCTTTGTTCGACCGATTTCAGTATCTAAAGTACTTACAATTATTGTTATCAAGAAATTTCTTTTGTTTTATTGCAATGAGTGAAGAATGTTATGAAATCAAAGAAGAGTTTGTGTCCTGTCGTGCCTTTGCTATATTCGCAAATTTGCGGTAAAAAATCTGCAAACCACTTTAGGATTTGAACTATTGATTTCTAGTTATAATGATAATAATGAAAATAATTATATTATTTAGTAGTATTATCGTTATCATTTGAATTATCATTATTACTTCCTGCACCTGTATCCTCACTGTTATTGTTAGCTCAATTGGTTAGAGCGCGGGATTGTGTTGAGCGGGACGGTCGAGGGTTCGAGCCCCGGCCAGACTAATACTCATGGTCTTAAAATAACTGAGAAGAATTTGCTGCCTTTCTATAATATCAAGAAATGGATAGATATTCTAGTCTTATCGGATAGGGACGAATAAACCGTAGGCCCCATCTCCTGCAGCGTTAGGGGTAGGAGACGTATATTTCCCACGCACGAAATTACTGTGTGGTGGATGTCCTCCCCTAAGGTGAAATGAGTGGGTTTACTGAGCCCGCAGTAATTTACACGAGCTGTTGCGGTGTCCCTGCCTGTTGGCGAATCTGATAAATTAAATTAATATTTTGTTACATATTTTTTGTTTTTTTCAAAAAAGGTATTTTGGGTGATATGTTGCAAATGTCCAGGCCAATAGCCCCTTCACTACTAAGATCTCAGTAGTAATTCTCCTCACTTTCTAACATACAATTGCGACCATTACCGCAACCCCCCAACAGAGGGGTTGCGGTAATGGACGCGGGCAAATCTCCCAGGTGGAGATTTGCCCGCGTCAAGAAGCCCTAGGGCAAGGCGCGTTAGTTCGGAAAACTTGGTATTAGATTATCTTAATTCCCATGACATTGCACTAGCTCCTTTGAAAGAGGCTGTTGGTAATGGAAAACTTGGCCCTTTGGCATTCGATCCCAAATACGTGAAAATCGTAAAAGGAGAGGAGGGTAATTTACAAACTTTCGGTATAGCAGTGACAGTAGCAATTGAAGTCAATTGGTAGTAGTGGTAGTAACGGAGGCAGAAGCAGGACCAGCAGCAGTTGCAATAATATTAATGATAACAGCAGAAGTCAAAGCAATAGTTAAACAGTAGCAGTGCCTGAAGCTTTAGTATTACCAATACTAGCAGCAACAGTAACAGTAGCAGTAGCTGTAGCAGTACCAATCGCTGTGGCAGAACAGTAGCAGTAGCTTTAGTTGTAGCTGTAGTAATGCCAACAGTAGAGCAGTAGTAGCAGTAACAACAGTGACATTAGCTGTTACGGTAGTACTACTAACAATGGCAGTATAGTGCCAAAAGTAGTAGCTGTAGTAGTAACAGTAGCAGATGTCGCAGTCGTAGGTGGCAGTAACTTTGGCATTAGAGAGTTAATTTTTTAATTTTACATATGGTATTTCTATATTAATTTTACAAAATCCTTCTATCGTACTTCCGTTAGATCCAACGGAGAATGTAAAAGAAAAGCTTCCCTATCCACTCATCATTGGTACTTCCTGTGGCGTGATATTTGTCATTGCGGTCGTCAGCATTTGCCTCGTCCGCCACTGTCAGCGTCAAAAGAGACTTGACCGTCGGTTCCTTTCAAACGGGATGCCTGCTGAAGTTTCTTTTCCTGATCCAGAGAAATACGAGCTACAAGAAGCGCAGTCTAAGGAGAACAATGTCACCTACGAAGAGCTGAGTACCTGGAAAGACTGTGGTTATTACGAGAGGTTGCATTTTTCCAATGGAGGAGGTCGTTGCCAAGAAATAGGAATCGCCAATATGGCTTCTGATTCCAAGGAAATCAGCACACGAAATATTAATGATTGCGGCCACTATCAGGAAATTGGAAAGGCACGCGACCCCGAACACTACCAGCAGATTGGCATCGTTAAGAGTTAAGAAAGCTGGAAAATAGTGCACGAAAGAAGCGCCTTATTTTGAAACTCACTTTTGTGCGCGCATTTTAAAATTACATTTACAAGGCAGACAAGCCATTTTTATTCCTTTTTTTTCAGTTCACCGTAGCCCTTGAAATGACACAAACACTAGGTTTATTATGTTTTTGCCAACATATTTGCAGTGCAGTGTTATTTAATTTTTCAGTCAGCAAAGCTTTCCACTTTTTTACACATTTTTTCGTTTTTGTAGCTGAGCAGCAAAAAAAAATCGTAAACAAAAGACCTGAAAAGCGTAGCGGAATTCTTTTTCCGTTCTTTTTTTTTTTTTTTTATATTCCTAATATATGTGTGCACTGTTGTTCTAAAACAAAACGCAGGTATAAAAAGGAATCTATTTTATCTTTTATCACTGTAAAGACTTTGGAAGGTTGTAAATACACCTGTCTGTTTTCGACGGTTAAGGCAGAGCGCCTTCGATTTCTGCTTAGTGGGCTTGATCATGCTGAGGATAATTAGTTTTTTTGTAATTGTTTACGCTGGGGAAATGAACTAGTAATTAAAAAACTTCTTGGACCATGGATGAGTCGGAGGAGGCTGAGTTATATGACAGGCTCAGAGTTCCGCACTCTATAGCTAGTGATGATTATGCAAACGATATAGAACGCTTTGCTTTCGTTATTGTATGACCCTTCAGTCATTAAACCTTCGCGTTTTGGAGACTGATATTTTGCTAAATAAAACGACACCTTCGATTAAAAAATCAAGTCTTCTATTTTTGATGATATCATTGGAAGTGAAACGCTGATGATTGAATATCATTTCGATCGATGAACTATGTGCATGATGCGCTCAGTTACCGGTAGGCACTGATCGGTGTCAATTGGAAGAGGGAATTAAAAGGTTACTCTCCGCAAAATAGAGCGCCTTCCCATATAATCTCAAACTTCCCCTTTTTAATCTAAAATTAGCGATAAAACCTTCCTCTGCAAAAACGCGCTCTTAGGTTTCTAACTTATTGCTACTGGCAGACAAGAAAGCGACTTTTATCAACGCTGCTGCGCTCATTTTAGTCTTTTCTTCTCTTATTCTCGACTTTTTAAGGCGCGGTCGCATTCACATTTTGACACTTCAGTGCTCATGAGTAACTAATGATGTTCAGGTCTTCTGCGCGATGATATACACAAGTAGATAACAGTTATACGAGTACAGCTAAAAAAAAAAAAGCCTGATGTGAACTGAAACAAATGAAGTAAATAACTAAATTCAAACGAAAACGAAACGTAACAACTTTCCACGGTGAAGGCTGACCGTAGAATGCCTCGCCTCCCTAACGACCTCAATCTACAAACTACCTCGCACTCGTCTCCAGTCCTCTTATACGTGCAGGCAGAATATTAATTTATGCTAATTAGTTTTATGTAACACGTTATGCGCGCTACTTAAGAGAAACCACCAAAAAATTCTAAACCTTATAAAATATAGATTGTGAACATAACAAAAGTGTAACGTAACAGTTGCTTTTTTCAGGTAGATACGCATGATTGTTTAATCACAAAACCGACGGTTTTCGCTCAACTGAATTGCCAGCTTCTGCGTTCTCGCGGCCATCTAAACAAACTGGACAGGGTTACTCAATAGACAGGCTGTGTTTTTCTTTTTCGATACTCCTATTGGTTCCTGAGAAAATCTATTTTGAAGTTGGAGAATAGAAAATATTTTGGTTGTTGTCACGCGTCTCACACACTGACGAATATTCTGGCCAAGTTTCATCAAATCTGACAAATCTACATTCCGTATTGGTTCTTTTAAGTAGAAGTAACTGGCGTAAAATAGAACTCGAGTTTTTGGCCTCCAAAAACTTCCTAAAGCGCCGGTCGATGCGGTAACAGTGATAAAGATCGTTATGCCCTACTTTTTAGAGAGATTTCCATCCGCAGTGGCCTTCCCCGAAACTCGTTTTTTTCTACTGAGCCACTCATCTCATTTGTGCTCCGCGTAGAAGGCAATGCCAACGACCTAATTCACCACAAATCGTATAATTTTATTGTTATTTATTGACGATATTGCAATTATTCGATCTGGCAAAAGGATAATACAGAATCGTTTGTATCTATGTATAACTAAATTCTCATACAATAATTTGACTCCAAATAGCTCAAAAATGTAATTTGACAATCATATTTTTCTTACCTCTGTGGCGGGCCGTTGGCTACAGGTTAGCTTAAAGGCTTGATTCGGGTTAGCAACTTACAGTAGATCTTTCCTTTTGAAATTGATTTACCGACTGAAATGTGATGTGAAGTACAAAGCTTAAGAGCAAATGTGGCCAAAAATCGAACATTTTCAAATATTGTGGCAACAGCCAAAAAATCGATTCGGCTTATATTCTTAAGTTAGGTAGGCCTTATGGTGAAACAAAGCATGCATACTTTGTTTGGCTGAATATCGATTTATTTTCGAGAAAATCGATAACAACTGAATTTCGCCAAAATGTCGCTTTTGAAGCTCAAAATTTCAGACGAATCTCGGAGCGTCGCGCCACGAATTGAAAACACTTCGCCGATAAAAAGTACCAAATCTTGAAAAACAACATCGATACATGTGTTTACGGCAATTTGAGCAATTCTTGATCATTCATTTACACAATCTAATTGAATTTATCCGACCCTCTTCTAACAAGATTAAAAATAGGTCAAAAGTAACCCGTTATTTAACTATGTGGTAAATAAGATAATCGACTGAAAATCTGGCTTTTGGAAGGCGAGGTGTGGTTCTTTTCGATGTCCAAAGGATTTTTTGGGGTAATGATTCTGTGCGATTTAATCAAATTTTAAAGTTGGATAAAATGAGCTGATTTGACAGTGTACCGTCAGTTATTCGAAAATGTACACATTAACACGCAAACTCAATTGTTTCGCATTTTACATCCAGTCTACAGCTTATTTAACATAATATCATCTTTCTTTTCATATTCCTGTATCACAAAAGGTTATTGCAGTCCTGAAATTGTTTCATCGCTCCCATAATAGCGATATAACTTGGCAGGATAGTCAACACCTATTGATAATGAATGTTTACAAAGCGTATCACGGGGTTTCTCCATTTCCATTTCGTTGAAAAGGAGGCTTTAATTACTTCACTTAAGAGATCTTTGTTTAAATATAGTCTTCAACCAAACCGCGAACCAAACGTTCATGGAATTAATGTTGCTCGTTCAGAAACATGTTACTAGTGTGAGGAATAACGCTAATTAATTCAAAATGAGGTCCACTGAAATCGACAACTCCGCAAAAATACAACATTGGACTGTGAAGCACGTGGCTACAGGAACTATGGTCGAGTTTTACATATAGGAAACAGGAGCAAACAAATACTTAACTCCGACCCTTATTGAGTTAAATTTTTATTTATTGAATTACTGTTTCGTTTGACTGATAAAGCTCATTTTAGGACAAAAAGAACGAAAGGTAAACCTAGTTCGGTGATTAAAACCACTGCCTGCTACAATATTACTGTATTTTACTGTTCATAAGATTTCAACTTCCCTGCACTCTTGCTTACTTTTCTTCGGTTGACGGTATGTTGTTTTAAAAATGAGTTATAGTCAAACCTATTTAATGAAATTCAGAGGGGTGTTTTTATCGTTAATCGCTGATACTAAGTATCTATAAACACTTGGGGCTTTGTGTGAGAAGGAACCGGTGGAAAATGACAATTGCCTTGAATAGAGGTCAGGATTTTAAATGACTTATAAGTATTTTTTAAGACGCTGAAAGATTGAATCGTATTTTTTTTTCTCTTCCTTACTATTCAATCGCTATAGATTGTTTGATTAACTACAGAAATTACCTTGAAACTGGCATAAAACGAATTGCATGCAGAGAAAAGATGTGAACCTTGCAAAAGCAGTGCGTGTCGTTCTTCTTGTAAGGATATCTGCTGCTTGTTCAAAACTACAGTAAGAGTGCACTGTGACTTCGACAAACGATCCAGAAAACGGGAAACAGTAATTATATCTCTTCTTGCTTGTTTAAGGCGGATTGAGAGCCATTCCACTTGTCTCGATTTTCCGGGCCAAAAGACGAAGTTGACCTAATTCTGAGCCAAGCAACTATATTCTCTCCTCCTGTTAACATACATACCATGAAAATTTGTACCTCGCCTAGCATAGTGTAAAGCTTGTTTTGGGTAGACGAGAGGTTCTAAGTTCGAGGCGCCGAGTTCCTTTTGATATATCAAACCATGCTCAATAATATATCGCTATATAAAGCATTGATTGACTTGAAGTAGTCATTCACTTCTTAAATTTATCATCTTGGAAGGAAATATTAAGGAGATAGGCAAAACATGGGTTTGTTTACTTTCTTTTTTCTTGATAAATCTAGATGTCAGTCTTTTTCCAATGGGCGTGAACATTCTGGTCTGACCAGACAACAGGCTTATGTTAAATTTTTCATTACGCATCAGCTACGCCCTATGATATTTCGCCATATAATGCATTGATGGCTTTGGACCCGACCATATTTGAGGGGGATAGATCACTGCTTACCTGGCTACCTTCTTGGGAAAGAATACTAAATAACTAACTAGTTGAGTTAAATTTTCAAAGCCACTGTTTCCAAAATGCAAGTACCGTATTTGACTGATGTAGGTATACCGACTCGCACTCGAGTCTGCTGTATCAGCTGGTGCAATGATTACTCGAAGCGTTTCTTGAGTTCTGAGATACGCAGCAATGGTTTCATTTCCAGGCGTGAGTTTCTTTTGGACCACTGCTGGGAAAAGATGAGTGTGAATAATGTGAACGTGTGCTACCTGGGTCGTAGTCTTACTACCGGTACGAGTAACTTAACAAGGCACAGTAGCCTCTCGGGAAGAAACAGTACAGATATAAAGCCGTTGAACGTTGGCTAGTACAAACATTTCAGCGAAAGTCGGGGTTTTCCAGGTTTGACCCTTATAAAACTTCTTTTAAGTAAACAAATATTCAAACACTACACTTATCTCTGTTGCACATCTGCAGTGATGATGATGGGCTATTCCCTTTGCAGATCTTTCGCTCTTTTTTGTACTAAAATACGCTTCCTCCATCCAAGTACCATGAAACATTAAATTATGATACATTGGATCATGATTGGAGTTAGATAATTGTTTGCTACTGTTTCGTATATGTAACACACAACCTTAGTTCCTGTAGCCACGTGCTTCACAGTCCAATGTTTTATTTTTGCGTTTTATTTCCGTAGACCTAATTTTGAATTAACTAGCGTTATTCCGCACACGTGAAACATGTTTCTGAACTAGTTACATTTGGTTCACGGTTTGGTTGTGAAGTATTTCAACGAAATGGAAATAGAGAAACCCCGTGATACGCTTTATAAACAATCATTATCAGGAGGTGTTGACTATCTTGCCAAGTTGTTATATCTCTATTGAGGGAACAATGCAACAATTTTAGGACTGCAATCCTCTTAAGCTTCTGTGATATTTCAATATGGACAGTGAGATGATATTATGTTAAATAAGCTGTAGACTGGATGTAAAATGCGAAACAATTGAGTTTGCGTGTTAATGTGTACATTTTCGAATAACTGACCGTACTGTCAAATCAGCTCATTTTATCCAACTTTAAAATTTGATTAAATCGCACAGAATCATTACCCCAAAAAATCCTTGGACATCAAAAAGAACCACACTTCGCCTTCCAAAATCCCGATTTTCAGTCGATTATCTTATTTACCACATAGTTAAATAACGGGTTACTTTTGATCTCTTTTTAATCTTGTAAGATGAAGGTTGGATAAATTCAACTGGATTGTGTAAATAAACAATCAAGAATTGCTCAAATTGCTGTCAACACATGTACTGATGTTGTTTTTCAAGATTTGGTACTTTTTATCGGTCCAAGTGTTGTCAATTCGTGGCGCGACACTCCAAGATTCGTCTGAATTTTTGAGCATCAAAAGCGGCATTTTGGCAGAATTCAGTTGTTATCGATTTTCTCGAAAATAAATCGATATTCAGCCAAACGAAGTATGCAGTGTTTTGTTTCACTATAAGGCCTACCCAACTCGAGAATATGAGCCGAATCGATTTTTTGGCTGTTGCCACCAAATGTTTGACCGTTGGTAACATTCGCTCTTGAATGCCAATCAGTGTTCTAAATCCCGTGATTCTCATTCCTTTTTTAACGAATCAATATGCAACTTTGATTTTAAAGCGTGACTAAGTTTAACGTGTTCTCTGTTTTAACATATGGTGAGAAAGACAATTTTCAACTTTTTGATATATCTTACAGCAAAGCTCTACCTGTCATTTTATCATCATTGCTGTACCTTATTATCTTCGCTAAAATACGTGTTTTCGTTTGGGACTCTCAGGCCACATTTACTGTCACCACTGTTGCAACTCGCTCGGCTACACCTCGTGAGTTGCCACATTTAATTTTAACCACTGTAATGATGAATATCGATGTTTTTTACCACAATATCGACGTCATCAATGTTTGAGAGCTGATAAAGTCATTGCGTGACACTTTGACGCGAGCAGCCTTGTCTATACTCTTATCGACAACAGCAAATTGGCCAATCAGATTGCAACATCATTGCCAACTGTGGTAAGGTAAGCTTTATGCAGGGTGGCCCAATCAGCCATAAGGCTGATATTTAGTCGGGCCTGGTACTAAAGTGTATAATAATTTAAAGATACATTAATTAGTAATTTAAAATTACAGGATGTGATATTTCAGGAATACAAAATTTTATAAATTGTGATTATATTCATAAAATATTTAAAGAAAGAAAGTGACTCTACCTTCTGAATGTGACGAGGCAAAAAAAAGAAAAAGGGCTGAGCCTGAATAATTGAAAAATTCGTTTCCCAAGACTTAACTTCAGTTTGAACAGATGCAAATCGGTTCTTCTGTGAATGTCATAGCTATGTACATTGTAGTTTTTAATAAAATAGTTGCATAAGTACTGAGGTATTAGCTTACATGTGTCTTTTCCGTTTCGTTTCTAACTCAACCCACCCTAAAACACTAAAAGTGTTTTTAGATGGGTCACGCCTTAAAACGATGCGGGCAGCACGATTTTGTCGCCTATGAGGGGTTTTGCTGAAGTTGGCTAACGGTTCACCCCATGCAGTGTTGGTATATAGATTTTACCAAGCCTTAAAGCGGAGCTCCAGTTAGTTTATTTTCCTACCCCCATCATTTTATCAAATCTTCTCAGCACCGGCCGGCTAAGTGCATATTCAGTACTATTCAAAGAAATTTAGGCAGTAGTTCAGCTGGAGTGGGAAGGGAGGGGCGCGTGACGGGGTCTGGTCGGGGGACAATGTCCTAATATATGGCAAAGCGATGACACGCATTCTAGTCAGCGGTATTTTCAAGCAACTGAAGACCTTTGTTGATGTTCCAGATGTTTTAAACGAATTTTCGAGGATGGGAAATGTTTTGCTTCTTCATAAATTATATAGTGTATGATATCAGTAATGGTTGAAATAATATTTTATTGAGCGTCATTATAAATTTCAGTTTAGAAAATGGGCCAAAATTGAAAGAAGCGCAGGTAAACGTCTTCGAGTTAAGATATCACATCTCAATTGATCGAGGGGTACACGTGAGAACAGTGCGTCAATGAAACAATACGCCAGAATCTTATGGGCTTCTCTCGTATATCCTCTTGATTGAGCCAGATTTGACTAATTTCTTCACCAATTTTTGTCATTACATATACCCAGCTGCTATTTCCTTTCCTGTAGCCTCTATGAAAGACCATGAATCCTCGAAATTTGTGCTTTTTTTCTCTCCGCAATTTTGTTCGGCCCATTCTCTTGTGGGTTTCGTGAACTAGTTCCTGGCTACCGGAATTGCTCAGCGTAAACAAGCTAAAACAACCTATATAAAAACACATCTTCGTGGCAATATTCAGCCACGCATCGTGGAAGGTAAGTACTTTCCTTCTTTTCGCCACCTGAAGCCGGCTTTTCGCAGAAAACTGCTTATAGTAATTATTTTTGGAGGTTTTGACGGTTACAACGAAAGGTAGTTACAGACATGTTCTCTACTCCATTTGAGGTTTTCGTACATGCCACTTCATTCTTTTTAGTCATAAATTCATAAAAAAGGACATTTTTGAACAGTTTCAATAAAACTCATTTTCAAAAGTCGCATTGATGAAAAATATCCTGGTCTTGTAAGGGCAGTTACACTTACGAAAAGCTAAGTTTCTCATACGCGTCGGAGAACGAAGTTTTAAGTTCTAATCACAGAAGGGCTGCTCATTAGTTTGGTTCAAACTTTTTTTAAAAAAAATCAATTAAAAAATTATCAAAAAAGTCAATTCCCGATTCACGAGAAAAAAAATCGCTCAATCACGCTTCACGTAAAAAGTATAGGGGACCCACTCCAGTCTCTGGTCGTCCGCTTCACCTGACTAAATGAGTTTGGTTAGCGGAGCTAATCAGCGAATGACTTTGTCATCACCGGAATATCGCTGAACAACCTCGCTGTACAAGAAAGGCTTTTGCCTTCCCTTCGTTATTGTAAGTAACCATTTCTTGTTAATTTGACACATCGGTGTTTTCACTCGCAATGACATTTCATTGTTCTAGCTGCATCGAAACACAAGGTTAAACAATACTCACGAGCAAGGAGTTAGGATGTAACTTGTTAACTTTTACTATCTTTATCATCCAATTACATGTCGGAGCCATTCATGTGTTTAGTCGCTTGTTGTATCCGCCGAATCCGCCATGTCCATCTCAGTAGCCATCTCGGACTTACTTGCGCACGTGTATTACGATAGTCGCGTAACTCGTCGCATAACTCGTCGCATAACTCGTCAAATAACTCGTCACAGAACTCATCACATAACTCGTCACATAACTCGTCACATAACTCGTCAAATAACTCGTCAAATAACTCGTCACATAACCCGTCAAATAACTCGTCAAATAACTCGTCACAACTCGTCACATAACTCATCACATAACTCGTAAAATAATTATAATTTGTCATTGCCCTTTGCGGGCTCCGTAGCCAACCATGGCTTCCACGAAAGAGGAAGGGTAAAACAAAGTATGGCGAAGGGAAAGAAAGAACAAATTTCGAGGCAGCCCGGTCTTTCACAGATAGCCACAGCAAAGGAAATGGCAATGTGCAATGATATAACCTGCAGCAAAGCCTGAACCCAAGTCTGTTACATTTGCACTGAGTAACGCTAAAAATTTCGCAGATAGAAGTGATCTATTAGACACCAAGTCAGTGAAATCTTAATTTATTTATTATTTTTAATCTACTTTTGGGGTGGTCCGTAGACCCTAGTGGGGTCTGCGGACGGGAGCTTAATGTATCCTGGTCCAATGGAAAAATTGGTGGCATCTAAATGCCATGTCTAAAATGCCATCTTCAGATTAAGCTAACATGATTGAATTTGACTATACTGATTTATGACCATGACCAATCCCTGCTAGTAATACAACGTTAATAGAGTCAGGAGAAAATTTAATGTGCCACATACATGTGCATCTGCAAGATTTCATGTAATTATGTTGATGTATATCAAAGATATTAAAAAGCTGACCTGTTGATTATTGATACAAGCAGATCTAAGAATATTCCAAACAATATCAAATTTAGAAAGATGTTTTTAGTCTAGTCACGACCGTGTGACAAAGAAAACATTCTGAACCCCCATAAGGAATTAGACCTCAGACCTTCGGATTCCGCGCTCCGATGCTCTACCACTGAGTCAGTCACAGAGATTTTATGGTGAGCAAGGCCCTTTACGAAGTTCAAATGACACATGTCCAGCATACTATCAGAATCGGCAATGCTGAAATTAAGCGTCATGTTTTGTAAAGATTAAAAAAAAAACGGTAAGGAAAAGAAATATAGAAAGATGTTTTCTATATTCTAAAAACATCTTTCTATACTTCTTTACTGACCTCAAAACTTACCATCTTTCTTATTCATTATAGTATGAAATTTGGTTGAAAATTACATCAATCAGCATGGGTGGAATCAAACAATATGGTTAGAAAAAGAAATTTGTACTTGTGCACAAGCTAAGCAAATTGTTTCTTCTAAACAGCTTTTAGCAACACCTACATGTTGTAAAGTCATTCTTACTCTTAATGTCTGTCCCCTCAAACAGTAAAAGGGAGGAGGCAGGATAAAGTAAAAACACAAATTAAAAGAGAAGGGGCTGACAAGTCTCATTCCTTATTAAAAAAAGATCCTTGCTTTTCCAGATTCCCACTTTTTAAAACTCACATATCTTGTGATTATCATGGCATAAATCAAAGTTTCTTTTGTGGAATAGGTATCACCATTGGTAAGAACGCCATGCAGTATGGAGAGCTTGAGACTTAATATTTAATGGTATCCAAATAAGATATCATGTCACATTCAATAACATATCAGACATGTAAAGTAATAAGAGAAAGATCCACAAAGAATGAAAAAAAAAAACTGACAAACAATAAGTCAAAAACTTACATTACTCATGATTAGTCTAGAATTGAACATCCAGTAGCTGTCAAACATTACAAAAACAATGAAAAGCAGAATAATATTTGTGTTAGATTAATGTATTCGGTTATGGAAATTAACAGTTTTTCTTGAGCTATGCATCAAAAGAAAAGTTTGAAGATGGATTGAATCTGTTGTTAATAACAGGTAATATGATAAGTAGCATTATGTTCTCATTAAAGATGTCAACAGTTAATCAAACAAAATATGAACACAGAAAAACTTCTGCATGCACTGTTTACAATGTTTTAGTACTGAGAATATATTAAATGATCACAAAGAGAACTGTATCACAGTAGGCTTTGAAGATGCTCGGAAAAGGTGAAACCTTAAAATTCACAACCCTTACCAAAACTACATATATGTTACATATATGTGACATTTATGTATCTGTAACATATATATGTCAAATTACGAATGATGCACGATCCTCGCAGTAGAGAGCGCTATGAACTTCATATATTCACCGTATCATATGTCAAATTACTGTACATATATGTGCATATATGTATAGATTTTGGAGTAACTTTACATGTATTTTACATAATTATATGTAACATCTAACAAGGTAATTTAACACATATGTAACATATATGCAAATATGCAGTTGTATGCATACATATATGTCACATATATGTAATTCTATCAATATATTACAACGCATATGTAACATATATGCAAACATTCAGTTGCATAATGTGATATATATATACATATATAAAGTGTGACTTGATTTTCGTAGAACAGTACTCAATACATAAAAGTAGAGCGAAGTATATATTGTGGGAGGAAAACGACAAGTAAACTACAAGTTCATCCCTACAAGCCTGTTTCGTGGTCGCCCACTCATCAGGGGATTTTTCCCCTGATGAGTGGGTTAGGGTTAGGGTTAGATATTACATATGTGTTAAATTACCTTGTTAGATATTACATATAATTATGTAAAATACGTGTAAAGTTACTCCAAAATCTATACATATATATGCACATATATGTACAGTAAAATCCCCTGATGAGTGGGCGACCATGAAACAGGCTTGTAGGGATGAACTTGTAGTTTACTTGTCTTTTTCCTCCCACAATATATATATATATATATATATATATATATATGTACGTACCAGCTATCAATTAGACATCTGACATTAAGAAATCCTAAATTTATATAATTATAAACTTTATATTATTTAGTCACATGCAAAATGTACACAACATCAAAATCTAACATTAATTAATCAGCACATTCAAAATTCCTGCACCTCAATTTATACAGGTACCTAAGTAACATTACTCTTATATGTCACATAATTCAGCAATAGTGAATTTATGCATTTTCACTGTAAATATGGTCCATAATATGACATAATAAACTGTATAATATAATGTTTCAATAATCCTGACAGTAGAAGTTTTTGTTTAGTCATTCCACACTGTACTATTGGCCATCATCATATATAACTATAAAAGGACTACAATTTGTCAGGAGATCATTAAAATATCTCTCAATTTCTCTTTAATTTTTTTCACCAGCAAATGCTAGAAAGACATTGTTACATTGTCAGAAAAAGTCACTTTGAGAAACTAAAAGTTCTCTTGAGAATTTTTTTGGAAATTCTAAACGTGTGGCCACATTTTCCACAATTCTCAGCTATATGCAAACTACCTTAAAGCTAAGAAGGGTGGAATTCTTGGGAATTTCTGGGAATTGAATTTGAGGCAAATTAAATAACCCTGAATCCAAATAATTCTAAGAAATTCTCAATACCTTGAATGTGAAGGTTTTAAGACAAGGAGTAACTTAAATAGAGGCTTAAAACTAGTTCAATAAAAGATATGTTGAACAAAATATACCAAGAGATGTATATACCTGTACATGTTTATCATGAAATTTATTATTTAAACTAAGTTTTAGTGAATCTTAACATTAATATGCATTTTTTTTTGTAAAGCAGCAGTCAGTTACATTGAGTGCAAATTTTCAATTTAAATCCAATGTACTCATATCACAGATTTGCTTTCTAACCTCAAAGGCCTCTTGGATTCCAGTCATAAAAGGTTTTCTTGTGATGCAAAATGTCTCGTGTCTGGAGATGTGCCAAAATCATAATACATAAACATAATCATAAGCATGGGTCAACGCTGAAAGCGTTGACCCATTCCGAATCGGAATATCCACATTCATTTGTAGGCAAGAATTCTAACGCACTATAATCGCTTCCTTCTCTTGTACATTAATGTTTCTTCGTTATGAGACGGACTTGACTCTGTTGGCACCGCTGCTAGGCCAGTGAAAGCGAAAGACTGAGGAATCGAGATGGCTGTGTTGGAACGTGTCGCTGAACGCTTGTTACGGTCCAACTTCGTTGATTCGGGTACTGGTACACTGTGATCATCTAGGTGGCTCTTATACTTCCTAAGGTGGTATCCATCTGTCATAATAATGAGGGTAAAACACGTTTGTAATCACATTCAAGATTGTGATTGCATGCCTTTTGTGTTGTTTCACCTTTGCCGTGAACACAAGTCAAGTCAGGGTTTCGAGTCTTTGTTTCCTCGACAGCTTTCGGCCACAAATCTTGCATTTGTAGTACGTTCGATTCTTCTCGATTACTTCTACGTGGAGTGAGTTCACATCATTACTTAATTCATCTTCAGGGCATAGATCTAAGGTAAATCGATCGTCAACATCGTCTTTCAGTCAAACCGTTTGGTAAGGGTTGCGCTTCTCTTAAGACTGCAATCAGGTAAGCCAGCGGATTCTCTTTACAACCCAAGATGTCCATCTGATCTTACCCGAAACAAAGAAAATTCTTATTGGCGCTCATCTTTGAATGTACTTTCCATCCGTTGATCGCTCGATCTTGCGTTAAGTTATTTCTTTTCTCGACTGTTGACATCTCTAAAGATGGGTTTTACCGTTGTTCAATGTGAAAACGAGAATAGCGCGAGTGTTGTAAATGAAAAGAAAGTCCTTGGCGCTGTGAAGTTAAAAGAAGGGACAACAGTTATCGACTCGCTGGTATAAGGGTCGAGCGGTGATTTATAAAACTACGGATTCTGAAAGTTTGTGGTGAGTACAAATTGCGATATTTGGTACGAATCGGTCACTTGCATGCCACAGTTTCTTAAGCTTACGCTTTACAATAAAATAAATCTATCATTAGGCTAAAGGTTTCAGGATTATTTTAGTCGCGTTTGGCATTAGCTGCGAGAGCCCAGCAGAAAAAGACAAGCAGCTGCGTAGTCTGCAGTTTGGGATAACTTCATTGCAATTAATTATTACAGTTACAACAAGAATTTAATTTTATAAAAAAATCAATTATTTAACTGTAATTAAACCCTCCACTCCCAAGAGTGTTCAGTCAAAATTGAGTAGAAATCTCTCAATTTCAACTTGCAGAATCAACAAAAACAAACAACATAGCATGAAGATGCTGCTTGGCAGCTTACATTTGAATTTTAACACACAAGAGTTTTATCCAAAGAAGTTACAACCGCATTAAATTAAGTCAAAGCCTGAGTCAAGGGAGGAAAGGATAAAATATCATTTATATCATCATCCCAAATGAAATGATTCCTTTCAAGACTATTCTTTGACTGATAGTATTTATTGCAATAAACAGAACCCAAGTTATTGCATTTCAGGAAAAAGAATCAACAGATTTTATTCACAGTTTATGTCAAACCAAATTTACTGATTCACTAGGACTATTTTAAATGAATAGCTGTAATTGAGGATAATTTTTACGAAGTTTTCAAGAAAAGAAAAAGAAATTTCATCCTAATATTATTACATGTTGATGTTAATATACAATAGCAAATAATTAATATGTAACCCTGAGTTAAGCATGTAAATAAATTTCATTGACTACTTGAATTTATATTTGGGAGTTAATGCATGTATTTATTTGATATTTAGTGGCCTTGAAGTATTCCTAAAATTCCCAGTAATTCTTAAACATTCCTAGAAATTCCTTAAAATTCCTTGGAATTTCCTGTAAGTTTTAGATTCACAATATTTCAGGGAAGCTATTGGTGCTCTGAGTTGGAATTGCTAAGAATTCAAAGTCCTGTTGGCTATGAATGTGGAATTTTTCTTGGGATAATTAAAAAGTTTCTGATGCTACACAAGTAAAATACAGGAGCTTCTAGTCATGTGTCTGATAGTTAATAATGCAAAAAATATGAGAGACACATTTAGTGATTAACAGCTGCCTAAAATCATTATATTAGCTTTGGAAATTGTCTAACTGCTATAAATCCTTCTTCGTTTACAGCATTTGTTCAATCACAGTTCAAAGAGGAGAACAGTGTCACAAAAATCCAAAAAACAATATAGGAGAAATGTACCGGAAGCAGGAGAGGCATTTCCAAAACAGCAAGACAATAAGATGAACTTTATTACTTGTAACTATATATTGAATGCCAGTAAGACAATAAGATGAACTTTATTACTTGAAACTAGATATTGAATGCAAACCAATTATTTCTACTGTATTTAGATCTTTCTTGAAATACATGATTGTAATCACAGTCTCTTAATTAACTTCAATTGACATGAATTTTTAATCATTCTGTCATTCTTCTACTATAATCGTTTTAGTTGTCTCCATTGAAAACTGTTATAAGTATACATTTAACAACTTAAAACTGGAAAAAGATTAGGTCGCTCTGTGCGGGAGCAACCACAACATATCTCACAATTAATAGCTAGCTGCCATTAATACTTTTTGTCACATATATATCAAATGCATGTCACATATATGTCACATAACTGCACATAGGTTCCAAATTCCTACATTTGACACATGTGTGACATATATGTGACACATATGTCACATATATATTACATGTATGTGACATATGTGTCACATACATGTAACATATATGTCACATACATATGAAGCAGATAATCATATGTAAAATATATGTGGTTTTGGTAAGGGAAATCATCAGAAACAACAGCCTGTACATTTTGTTGTCTATGCTGATTTTTAAAGTGCAATAACTAAAATGATTCACCTAATGTGCACTCGACAAAAATCAATCATATACAGAAGCATACCAGAAGCATACAGACTGTGGTTATGGAGATAAGACTGTGTGCCACTATGATGATAAATACAGCAATTAAGCCATCACAAGTGTTAGAGGTGAAAAAGCTGTTTATAAATTTAAGGAACAGATGATTGAAGAAGTTGAATACTGCCTCAAAACTAAAAACAAACACTTAAACTTTTGATGATGACAGATGAAGATGAATGGAAATTCAATTAGGCAGAAGAATGTCACATTTGCAATAGATGACACACGCATAGAAAGATATCAGAGCCAGGGACCAGTGTCATATAACAGGAAAATACAGAGGATCAGGCTCATCAAGATTGCAATATAAAACTCAAAATGGATGTCAAAACTATTAAAATTCCTGTTATTTTCCATAATCTGAGAGGTAATGATTCTCATTTCATCATGCACACTCTTGTGGGAATAAATAACATTATGTTAGGCAAACATTTGGTATTCCTTGGTACTTTCCAATTTATGTCAAGCAGTTTGGACAGACTTGTGAGTACTCTGCCTGATGATGCCTTGAAATACACAGGACATGTATTAGAAGAAAAAAAAAACAATTAATTTAATCTCCTGAAACAGAAATGAGTATATCCCTATGACAGTCAGTATATGAAAAGTTTTGAAAAAGATTGATGAAAAACAATTTCCTGAAAAGATGATATCTACAGTATATTGAATAATGAGGATATGTCTGATGAGCAGTATAAACATACACAGAAAGTATGGCAAACATTTAACCTCAATTTGATGGGTGATAATAATCATGATCTGTATCACGGATCTGATGTTCTTCTTGTAGACATATTTGAAAACTTAAGAAACACCTGATTGCAATACTGCAAGCTTGATCCTTGTCCTTATTTCACATCTCCAGGTCTGTCTTTGGATGCTCTGCTGAAGATGACTGACATCAAGTTAAAATTTATTCCAAAATTTGCAGTATAAGTGCCAAAAAATGGGAGACAAGCTGAGTATTTTCATAATTTGTGAAGCTGGCTTTGTGAAATAATAAATACGTGTAAATAATCTTAATGAATTTTAATTAATTAAATTGTGGCTCTTTTCTCAAATTGTAAATTTATGTAAGTATGGGCATAATTTATAAGGTTTGTTAATTTTAGTTTTTTTTTTCATATTGTTACGCTAGGCATATAACCCATAATTTTTCCTGGTTAATTGTTCACTAGCTTCGACGATATACATGTAATTGAACAATAAATGTTGTGGGAATTCTGTCTACGCATTTTTCGCTAAAAATGGTTTCAAATCTGGATATTTCAGACAATGGTGACTTTTGTGGATACAAAAGTAACCAAAATGATTGGGCCCAATGCCCAAGCATTGTAATTTTCTTATTAAGCTTAAATAAAATTCGTTGTTGTTGTTGTT
This sequence comes from Stylophora pistillata, assembly GCF_964205215.1. Classification (NCBI taxonomy): domain Eukaryota; kingdom Metazoa; phylum Cnidaria; class Anthozoa; order Scleractinia; family Pocilloporidae; genus Stylophora; species Stylophora pistillata. The sequence goes on along the minus strand of NC_142527.1, from coordinate 20,839,480 downwards.
GTATTGCAAGGGATTGCGTTGTACATTTTTGTTAAGTTTATGGAGAGACTGTCGCTAACTTAGGTTTCACCGCTTGAGTTGACTAAAATCGCTTTAAGTCGTCTTAAATTGCCTTAACTCCCCAAAGGGCGCAGTGTCTTTTCTATCAATTTTTGTTAAGTTGCCTAAAGTTACGGCGACGTAAGCTCCCGGAGCGGGCCTATGGAAACTACCAAACAACACGAAAAAATACACAAAGTGAAAGATTTTCATGAAAATTTTCAAATAAAAAGATTTTCATGAAAAATTTCACAATCGTGAAGCTAAAAAGTGAAGTCTGTAATTGGACACAAAAATCATGACTCATTTCTATGGGAAAGTCCCTCATCGAGTTCCTGTTTCTGACGCCATCGCAAGGGCATAATGTCAATATTCTTTCTCTTTTCCTGGAACCAACCGTCTTTCAATTTCTCGGAATCCTCTCTTTATGTAACTTGTCATTTTCTATAAACTGGTAAATTTCCAAAAACGAGAATTAATATGCCTGAAGGCCGTCGGAATCGTATGTTTCCGAAAAATGCGCCGAAACCGCTATATCCTATATCACGGTTGCAGCTAGGGCACAATTCTCGACAGTATCGCGATTCTCCCACAGTTCTTGAAGAACTGTGGGAGAATCGCGACACTGTCCATAAACTGCATGGTTTCCATCGGCTTAGTATTTTCCCTCTTGATGTCGCTCTTGGTGCTCACTGAGCAGAAATTTCGATTCCATCGCTCTTAAAAGAGAGTAGCCATAATTTCCGAAGAGAATATGTAAAATAATCAAATAGGAAATAAAGTAGGATCGTCCTTTCTCTCATAAATATAATGCCACTGTAACTATCACTTCTTAAGTCAGTGAAGGCACTAACCTTCCCAGTCTCACTAACTTAATATGGTACGATTTACGCTCCAAAAAAAAAATTAAATTGAACGAAACTTTATTCAGTCATGCACAGATGTTAGTGATGTCCATGCTAGTCATTCATGTGATGCGGAGATTGTGTATAATTCGGATTCGTCTTAAGAAACGCACTTTAACCGCTGCAACAATTTTTATCTGTCAGTTAGGATATGGTGTCATTCGTCTATTAGACGTAGACAAGTTTACTACGGTTTCTTTGCTTTGCCTTTTACAAACACGAAGACCTTTACAACGACAAGGTCATCCTTGGCCCGCTTCGCATCAGCTCGCATTTCTTCTGTAGATTAAGAAAAATGATATTTCCAAAGCCAAATTTTGAATGAAGGAAAACCCTTAATACCCTCACTCCTCGGTGCCTCTGGGTGAAGGTAAGTGCATAAGATTCTAAGCTTCATCTTACCATACATACGGCTGTGTATTTTCATGGCATAAGTGTACCAACATGATGTGTATAGTATTGTCACAACAATACCCACTTATTTGGATCTCGCTGAGGGAAACAACTTACCTTCTCAAAATTTTATGAGGAAATACTTTTGATACATTTCACCTTCATAGTAATGATGTAGTATAATTGTTTTTTTTCGGGGTCAATTTCAAAATTTCGATCAAAGTATTTTTTTACGCCATCAAAATTCCCGTCAAAGGTGTAAATTCTGTAAAGTTCACTGTAGGTCGTCTCCAGCATCATCATTAATACGTTGAGCAGCTATCGATGAATGAATGAATGAATGATTTCCTTATTTATATTGCGCCCTTTCAATACAATATTCAAAGACGCAGTGCAGTACCCCCCATCAATTTCATAGACACTACACAAAGATAGACCACAACACCGGGCACTACGTGCACTACAACCGGGCACTACAACCACCTGATACAAAAGGCCAAGAACATGATGAGAAAAATAGGAACATACTCCCAGACTCAATCAGTGCTACAATGGCGCGCGTGCGTTCATGGCAACAAGAAATTAGACATTTTCTGTCATTGCCACTTACAGTTTAGCTCCTACGAATGCAAATACGATTGATTACTGCAATGCAGCAACGTTAACAGCGCCTGAGTTCAGCATACTAAGCAAGCAGGAAATTGTGGCTTACTAACGTTAGTCACCTAAGAAATTTATCGAGTGTACGTTTGTTTCGCTGTTTGTAAACAGATCTTAAGTCTCTAGTGTACCATTTTTTACAGTTACAAACCAAATTGCGTAAGAATATGACAAACTTCCACTTTTACAAGCCCTTAATCGTTCACGGCAAGATTATAGAATAGAGTTCTAAGAACTGAGCAACAAAGCTATTGAGAAGGATCTGTTTTTAATTGCGTGAAAGATCTACGTAGATTAAGATTAAGTCACTATCATTGGGCTCCTGCCTTTCGGTTCCTTTATCTTCTCACGCCTCCATGCTAATAGCGTATTTATATGTCAATCAATTCAGAATGACAGAGTCAATAGGCAACTTTGACTTCAGCGCAAACGACAAAAATTAATTATTTCCGCGATAATTCGATATTTCGTTTAGAAGCAGACGTAATTATTGACCAATTGCAATCCAGGTGATTGATATAGATGATGGCGTCTGTCTTCCTTAAAAAATAGCTCGAACGTATATCGTACAGCAAACTGTGCGTATGCAGAGCGTTGTATTCAAATATGAACTTAGCTGACTCTGCTTTTATCAGCCTCTTTGTACTCGTGGCCCTTAGTGCAGTAGCTTGCCAGGCGCGTAAGGACTGCAGTGACGGTTCGTGTTGCTCAAATTCGACATACATCGAAATTAATGAGCCTCGCCGCAGCGTTAATAGTATTTGGAAAGCGGGACAAGTCGCTATATGTGATAGGGTATTGAGATGGGGTTGGTATCGTTTCACAAGCTTTGTTGGTGGAAAAATGCCGGAAAAAAAAGTGCTACCTAACCAGTGTGGCACGCACGCTCCCATCTGGTTGAAAGGTACTCATCCGACGAAGAAGGGCGAGAATGTTGTTCGCAAAGCATGCATCAATGCTCTTAACATTGACCCAGACGGTTGCTTCGACTCATTCAACATAAACATTACCAAGTGTCCGGGTAACTATTTCGTGTACTATCTAAGGCCTCCCTGGTATTGTTCAGCAGGTTATTGTGCTGGTAAGTAATTGTTTTTCTTCAGCTTCTTGCTTGCTTGCTTCAGTCTTTTTATTTCTTTTTTGTTTTGTTTTGTTTTATATGTGTGTGTGTATGTATGTGAGTGTGTGTGTGTGTGTGTGTGTGTGTGTGGGGGGGGGGTCTGGACGAAGCAAGTTGGCTAAATACAAAATATAATCATTCATCATTTATCATTTATCCTCGCTGTTTTCAATCGAGACAAGTGCGCGAGACGCTTGTGCTTGCAATTGCCACTGTCGCCGTCTGAATGTGATAACATGAAAGCCATACGAGAGAGCTAAAAGCATTATATGGTGTAATTTGAATATATCAACAAAGTTGAAAGGGTAAATTGGCCACCGTTACGATTATAAAAGCTGACGTTTCGAGCGTTAGCCCTTCGTCGGAGCGAATAGGGGAATTTTGGGTTGTGTGTTCTTTTAAAGGCAGAAAAAGGAGCTACGTGATTGGTGGGAACATGGCAACGAGAAAAACACGAATAAATTAGTGGAATGAAAAGCGTTCGTTGATACCTGTGGGATTTAGACTGCCGGTTTGAAAGATGAGCTTTTGTTCAAGAGTTTTCCGGCTTTTCGTGCTACCTAAGTGTACCCAAGTGCTACCTAAGTGCATTGTATGGGGTTTTTGATTTAGGCACTGAATGACAAATTTTAAACACATCGTTGTCTGCAAAACCAACTTTGGAAAGGCGAATTATATGCTCACGCCGAGGAATGTGGAATAGCTCAGAACAGCTTCCTCAACACGATCGTTGGACGACTCATAGACCGAATATATTCGAAGATATGTGTGGGATTACCCCTCAACACATCAAAACCTTTTCAGTTCTGTTTCATTATGTTAGGTGTACCTCTATCTATTTTCTTGGCTTTGTAATACTAAAGAGCGCTGATACAGCTGCTTCGAAACAGCACGAGATTGAAATGGAATACTTGAGCATTAAATATTATCGTGATACACTAAAGTAATATAACACCTACATTGCTTACTTGTTGTGATCTATGAGAACGAACCAGCGTTGATAATCGGCTCAAAACTGAACCTTTTCTTCTACGATGAGGAATGGGTCGCTTAAAAAGCGATGCACGACTGAATATATGTCTATAGTTTCTGCCGGAGTTCCCGTGATCTTGCCTTTCCCGACAAATCCTCCAAGGATCTCAAGGAGAAAAGTGGCAGCTCAAAGACGTTTGGATTTTGCTCAAACAAGCTATCGCTTGACCCAAGGCTTTCCTCGTGTTTTTCATCGCTTATTCCATCGTTTCAAGGAGCAACAGCTCGGTTTAAAAGACACTTCTATAACGTTGACACGACGACTTCTCTCCCTTAAGGAGGTATATTTTCAGACGTCGTAAGTTGTTTATTTAATACGTCGACAAGTATGAATACAAGCTCTACATACATAAATATATGTGATAAGCCTTAAATGAGTTGTTTCCTAACGATTTGTGACTAACTTTGAGATATGCCGAGACCATTACGCGATGACGATTTGACAACAGACCTTACGCAAGGAGACAAGTTTATCGGTAAACTTTAAAACATCATTTGGGGTACTTCCCACCAAAACTTAACCTACCTTGTCTTTAAATTATCTTAATCCATCTATCATAAAACTGCGGCGAAAAAGCGTTGATCTCTCTCAAAAATCGTTGCTCTGCGGAACATCGAAACTGCCTTTCGCCATACACTTCTTTCAAGCGGGCTGCAATGTTTTCCCCATGGCGATCCCAGAAATCTTTGCGCAAACGCAGGGATCCGGTTACAATCATTCCCTACATCCTCGCGTAGCCTAACACCGCATAACACAACGCGTGACGCTTTCATGAATAAATACATACAGGACGTGAGCCTGGGACGCCTGTGCTTAAACTCCCTATTTGCAAGCGCAACAGCAACCTCGAGAAACCTCACCTCGACACCCCGAGGTTGTAAGATTGTATGTAAACGCGACTAAAGAAGCAATTTCCTCGCAGGGAACAAGCCACAAGGGGCCACAAACAGGAACGATGCTTTGCCGCAGCAGCGAATTTCAATATTCCTCCACCAGCGACTTTCAATCCCAAACCAGATGATTGGAACCAGTGGATCTCGCGATATGAGCTATTTAGATGAGCTGCTAGATGAGCTGTTAGTTAAGGCGCGTATCAAAATTTCAAGTTGTCAAGTGAGGAAGGCACTTTCACTAACGTTAACGAAAGTTCAAGGAAAACTTCAAAGGTGTTTGCGCGACGCTTGCAGCAAGAAAAAGAAGGGGTTATGTTATTTATAGAAGATCTCAAGGAGCGGGCTGATGTTTGTTCCTTCGGGGATCTACAGGATCAAATGGTCCACACGCAATTGGTGGCCGGATTGGGCGATTCGCATCTTAGGTGAAGATTGATGGCCAGTCACAGCTGACCTTAGGTCAAGTGATTTCGAAAAAAAATCTGCTGAAATGGTAGTCTGGAAAAGCCGGAATCCGGAATTCCGCCGGAATATTTCAACGTCTGTTTTTTTAATTCAAAACAACTCCGATGGTTTTTCGAAGAGCGTCGAGCTCCGAATATACTTCAATGATTAACCGAAAACTATCCCAGGGTCTCTGAAGTTACCCTGAGATCCTCGAGGAACAATCGAACCCCCGGCTTCATTTGTTTTTAATCGACTTTTTTATCTCATCTTTTGTTTAATTTTAATTATTAACTTATCTATTTTTTAACGGCCGTGAAACTAAATAATAAACAGCAAATCATTCGTCAAATTATAGGTTAACATGGTCAGCGTCCCTTTAATCAAGATTTCGATTATTCATTAAAAGGGTACAAAGAAAATATAGCAATGCCTTAGTCAGTCTGCCATTTACACAATTTCAATTCCGGGAAAGCACTGCTTAACGAAAGCGATAAGCTCTTCCGTTAAAGACAGGCCTCCCTCATTCCTCCTCAACAAACTTGCAGGCTTTCTATTGCGAATGGCAAAAAACAGCAGGCTGTTCTTCGCAAACTTCACGGTTTTATTCTTCAGTTAGTTACTATACTCACAGATCACGTCTCTATCCTCGATAGAAAAAAAGCAACCAAAAAATCTTGGCAGGTTTTATCTTATCAGTACGTGCGGCACACCCTAACACCTAGATAACGATATCAGCTAACAAATGGACCGGTTAATTGATCCCATTACCGACACTGTAACCACACGCGAAAAGTTGTCACCACGCAATCACTTATCTTACTAACTTGTCACACAATCTAACTTAAATTGTCTCAACATTTCCAGCTTACCTCTCCGAAGAGCGTACGAGCTCCGAATATAGTCGAAGATTAACCAAAGATTATCTGAAGGTTTTCGAAGTTACCCGAAGATCCCTGATTTTTTCAAGGGCTGTTTTTATTTTAAAACAACTCCGAAGATTTTCCGAGGGGTGTACGAGCTGTGCATATACTCCGAAGTTACTAGAGGATCCGGCCTGAGGAACAATCGAACCCCCATGAATATGGTCGAACACCCATGAGGAATTAAGAAAACGCTGAAGAATCTATTTTTATGTTAGTTACACGGAATTTTTGATGGTGAATTTTGTCTTAGCCTAGTGATAAGTGCATGGATATTGGGTAAATTCAAATCATTTTGTTTCCGGTTGGACAGTTAACCACCCCGATACCACACTACTTTTTCCTCGTCCGAAGAACAAAGAACGATCGAAAACGCAGGCAGCGTTAAGCAGCGCTTTCCCGGAATTGTAATTGAATGAATGGCAGACTGACTTAGGCATTGCTATATTTTCTTTGTACCTTTTTAATGAATAATCGATATCTCGATTAAAGGGACGCTGACCATGTTAACCTATAATTTGACGAATGATTTGCTGTTTATTATTCAGTTTCACGGCCGTTAAAAAATAGATAAGTTAATGATTAAAAATAAACAAAAGATGAGATAAAAAACAAATGAAGCCAGGGGTTCGATCGCTCCTCGAGGATCTCAAGGTAACTTCAGAGACCCTCGGATAGTTTTCGGTTAATCATCGAAGTATATTCGGAGCTCGACGCTCTTCGAAAAACCATCGGAGTTGTTTTGAATTACAAAAACAGACGTTGAAATATTCCGGCGGAATTCCGGATTCCGACTTTTCCAGACGAAACAAGATCAAATCCTCCAAAGTAATCCAACCGCAGCAGACGTATCTGAAGTAAAAGACAAAAGAGTTCTGGACCACGACGTGGCCGTCCTAAATTTAAGAAAGGCAATGATGCGATAAGTTTAAACGCAAAGCTCAAAAATCTTGTTACAAATGCGGAGCTCAGCCGAGCCACTCTCCTAGTCGTTGCCTAGCTCGAGATGTCACTTACAACGCATGTAAGAAGAGAGACCGTTACGCAGTAAAGCTTTCAACGAGTTCAAAGTGTTGACGACGGCTCAAGTGAAGATGACTCTTCTGTAATAATTATCGGCGAAACCGTTTGCATGGTCAAAAATAACTAAAAATAGAAAACTGACTTGTTCGTTGGAAATAGACTAGACTATTGTAATAGCATTCTATATGGGATACCAAAGTATCAAAGGGACAAACTACAGAGGATCCAGAATATCGCTGCTCGTATGATAACCGGAACACGAAACACTGACCATATAACACCTATTTCAAAGAATCTACATTGGCTGCCAATCGAAGCAAGAGTTAATTCTATGATATTACTTATAACTTATAAGATCTTAAATGAGCAATCTACTAGTTATTTAGAACCTATTATACAAGAATACCACCCATCAAGAACACTGAGATCATCAACTCGCTTACAGTTATGCATCCCACCCATTAAATCCAATCCCTATGGTGGACGCGCTTTTTCAGTATCTGCACCGAAACTATGGAACTCAATTCCCGAATATATTAAAAGAGCGGAAACAGTAGAAACATTCAAAACTAGGCTTAAGACATTTTTTTTTAAAAACATTACTGTTAATTAATTACTTATTCTTATGTCTTAATAATCTGTTGTTAGGCGCATTGAGATTAGAAATGCGCCCTATAAGTATCTTTTTATTATTATTATTATTATTATTATTATTATTATTATTATTTAAATACCAATGTTAACGAGTTCAAGATCGACACAGGAGTAAATATCACAGCCATCCCTCAGGATATCTTCCGCCGATAGAAATTAGGACGACTACAGATCACCTCGAAAATGCTATTCCGGGCCAATTAAAAAGGTCTACGCGTTATTGGAGAAATTCGAGAGAATTTGAAGCTTGGAGAGACTTGCGTGACCGAAGATATTTATGTCGTCAAAGTTCTTAAATATCCTCTCCTTGGCCGTCCAGCCACTGAGAAACTGAATTTAGACGCCAGAATCAACGACATCCAGAGGCAATGTTCCGAAGAACAGATTATGAAGAAATATCCTCAACATTTTCATGGACAGGGAGAGCTCGAAGGAGAATACGAAATTCAGTTAACGCCAAATACACCACCATTTCCTATTACTTCCCCTAGACGAATTCCTCTTCCGATGAAGACAGCAGCTATTGAGAAAATGGAAAGTCCTCGCAAGTTTCCGAGCTAAGACGATTTCTTGGTATGATTAACCACCAACAGATGTTCATCGAAAACATGTCCGAAAAGACCCGTTCCCTGCCTGACTTGTTGTCAAGTTAGAACGAATGGCTCTGGGGCCCAGCAGAAGAGAAAGCCTTCACATGTTTAAAGAAGGACAGGACTCAAGATTTAGCCGTTAGTGCCGTTATTTGGATCAAAATTTCTTCATGACATGCTTCCCCGCATTCAACGATTTCGCATGAGACTGATGCGATACTCCTACCTCAATGACGAGTTAAACCTATCTGCCCACTAGGGAGCGCCGTCTACAGGACATACAGCTTCACCGGAATGAAGATGAAATATGCACGAACCTCAAGGAATTCTACAGGGAAGGATGGCCAGACAAACACCGCCTCAAGTACTACCGCACTGACAGTATAGAGAGATAACTGTCCAGCAAAGCATCCTCGTGAAAGCAGACAGAGTTATTATTCCTTTATCCATGAGACTAGACGTTCTGGACAAGATACGCGCTGGTCATCAAGGCATTCAAAAATGCCATGAGAGAGAGCAAAAAGTGGACTTTGGTTGCCAGGCTTCAGCTATCAATAGCTCTTTTCGCATTTGTGTCTGCAATGCAAAGGGTCCGCGGAGTTACAGTTTCAGGACGAGGCTATCGGGTCAACGTTTCTCGAGAAACACCAGAAACACTCCATGTCTGACCATATAACTCTGGAATCTGCGTTTTTTTCTGGCGAGAAAAAGGTTAAAATTCTTAGTGGTAATTGTCCTGGCATCACGAAAGGAAGATTGAAAGAATGGCTGTCATTTCGGAAAGGAACAGCAAGATTTTGTCGTGTTTGTTAATGACTACGGTTGTTGTTCCTTTGTCGGCCTTTTTGAGGTTTAACTCAGAGTCACGTTTCAAGGCCCTCAGCGCCTTGCGTTCGGCCGGAAGCAAAAATATCTTTTGGCTTTGTAATTTCTATTTCTGAAAGGTCACTTTTAACCTCTTCTAAATAGCTTTCAAGGGCTACTGATTTTTGTATTGGTGGTATCCATGTAGATTTTACGTGGCAGGGATGGGTTTTTTTGTCCTCCCCTCGGAATATGTAAATCAGACGCATTCTCCTCGCGAACTGATCAAAGTCACACAGTAGTTGATGTCTGATCTGTTTTTGTTTTGTAGCGGGTGTTGGAATGAATTTAAGCCCTTTTGCCAGTAAATTAATCTGGTCGTTTGTAAATTCTTTATTTGAGAGGGTTTTTATGTGCGTTTTGTTCGTCTCTAGTTTGATAGTTGAACGTGTTTAGCAAGACCGCGGTTTCGATCCTAATCTTGTGGATCTCGTCAGTTGTCGATTCACTTAATAGACTGTTGCACCCGTACGCAATACAATGTCTAACCATGACGAGAACACGTTGTATCCTTAAGAAAATGAATAGCAATGCCTCCAAACGTAGCCGTTGATGTACTTCGATTTTACTTGACAGTTTTACCTGTGTGACCCGATAGCCTCGTTTCGAAATTTCAAAGTTTGCTGAGCTCTCGTACAGTGGGCGTAAATGCGATAAGGGTTATTTGAAGATCTCGTAGGGGAATGTCTAGCCTGCATCAAGACTAAAGTCAATCGAGCTGAATCGTTGTTTTCATCGAAACTTCCGGAACGCCCATCGCAGAAATTTGGCACCGATTTATTAGACTGGAAAGGTAAAAAGTTCGTACAGGTCATAGATTACGACTACTGTGAGATCGGAGTACTTCGAAAGTCAACTTTACAATAAGTAATCAGTCACCCTAAGGCAATCTTCGCACGTCATGGAATTCTCCCAAACAGTCATTTCGGACAAAGGTCCTCTATATTCTTCTGCCGAGTTTTAAAAGTTTGCTTAAGAATGGGGTTTCTCACCCGTAACGAGCAGTCCTAAACATCCGCAAAGTAACGGAGACACGGGTTAGGTCACAGAGCTAATTTTCGAGATACTGTATGCCAATATATATATATAGATAGATATTTATATTGATATTCAAGGTGAGTTGATAGATAATCATCAGCATTGTTCTATTTTCATCAGACTTTCCGAGGGAATTCTCTAGTGACAACATCAATAATCCAGAAATTGTCGTACAGGATATCCCGGAAGACAACACCGTCTCAGTAACTTTACTGTGCAAAGTCAACATTCTTAACGGAATCGCCAGCTGGAGAAATGTGACTTATAAGATAGAATGGTTTGCTGAGGGAAAGTCGTTACAAGTACAGACTGTCTGCGGTGGTATTCCGCCTGGAAGCCTAAACGAAAAAGCTTGCCCAGATGGCACTCTTGTTTCCAAACTGCCTGGCTCTAAGTACAAGATAGGAAGCTGGGTAAGAACCATCGAAATAGTACGCATTTCGCGTTCTCTACACTTAAAAATTATGGGACCACCATGCTGCTAAAACTAATTATTTGAGGAGATGTGGATGAGTCAATAGTTCTTATACCAGTAATAAGTGAAATGTTTAAGATAATATGCATGCTCTCTTGGATAGATAGGTGAGTTTAGATAAAAGAAAAATGTAAACTCGGTTGCGACGCATGCTTTCAGTACTTTCTGGAAAATATTGACTGCATCTAGGGTTTCCATATTCTTTTCTGATTCTCGCAGCCCACCTCCTTGTCTAGATGTCAACCTCAACCGCCTCTCGGTTAGCTCAATTAGTTAGAGCGCTGGACTGTTGTGCGGGAGTTCGAGGTCGATGGTTCGAGCCCCGGCCGGACCAACACTCAAGGTCTTAAAATAACTGAGGAGAATGCGCTACCTTTCTATAATATCAAGAAATGGATAGACATTCTAGTCTTCTCGGATAAGGACGAATAAATCGTAGGTCCCGTCTCCTGCATCTATTAATTAGTTAATTTGGTTAGGCAGGGGACGTTAAAGAACCCACTCACGAGATTACTGTGATGTGGTCAGGCCTGTTTACTGGGAATTGGGAAGGAGGGGCCCTCTTCAAATAAGTTTCTTTCGATTGTTTCTAAAATGCTGATGCAGTCCGGCCAAAGTCCCCCGAAAAGTGTTGTGATGCGCATTTGATCATATCCACATGTTAATTTGCGCAATATAAATATATAATAATAATTATTTTATTATTATTATTATTATTATTATTATTATTATTATTATTATCATTATGTGGCTAAATAGATTTAGAAAAAGTCCTACATTGAATGCTATAGGACATGATTACCAGGTTTTGTTTATATTAAATATTCACTAGTACTCAGGCACCAAATTACACAATTTTCTTCACTTCCTACGCCTTCCAGATTATCTATTTGGGAAGACATACATGAGAATTCAATTTTTAGTTTCTTTTTTAAAACTACGTGCAACAATAGAAATATACCTTTGAATTAGGCGCTGGAGTCTCAAGATGATTTTAAAGCTGTTATGCCGCGTTAAAGTGGTCTCTTGCGTTACCAAGAATATCTTTAAAGCGAAAAAAAAAATGTCAGGAAGTGTAACTTGTTATATATGGAGCTTGTCTCTATCCCTTCTTGTGTTTTACAAACAGATATCATGCAATGTCTCTGCAATGTTTACAACTTCCCCGAAAAACGTGTGGTCGCCGTCAAAAGCTGTACGGGAACCTTTTTTTGCAGGCATTCAGGTAAGCCATCTCTTCTTCCTTTCCTTTTGATTTCTCTGTTCCTTTTGTTCTTTCTTTCTCCTTACCCTTTGTTGGATACGTAAAACAGTTTCAATGAAATTGTTATAACTATTATTGTTATGTTTCTTATTATTATGATTATAGTTATTATTATTATTATTATCATTACTACTATCATTACTATAACTACTGTTATTATTTTTATCATCATGAAGGTATCGTCATATTATATTAATATTACAATCAGAGTTATTAATGGTGATGTTTATCTCTCTTGCCCATCTGCATGCATTTCCTTAACACATCAACTTCTTGACATCATTTGATCATTTCAATATTCTTCACGTGAGCAAAGGCTTTAAGATGTTAATTGTAATTTCAAGTGTAACTTGGGATAAATCATGACGAGTAAATTTTTCAAAGACGAACCGATCTGCGCGAGCTCGTAGAGCGAGTGCAATTTGAAGTCTTTGGAAATTGTATTAATGCCAATCTATCCCAAATAGCACGAAAAAAAAAAGACACGGTGATGACAAGTTAAAAATATACAAGCGAACATACAACTCTGTTTTCATTTTTGGCTGTTTTATTTCATGTAATAGTTTACTGGTTCGGCCGATTGCCTTTGGCTGGTTGCGGGAAAGTTGCCGGAGTAGTTGGCTTTTCCCTCCAGAACTTAAAACGTCTCTCGATAATGATGGAGAGCGTTTGCTTTCTTTCTCTGATAGCTATCGGTTGAAAGCAGTAACCATTACAAAGCTATCACTTTTGTAGACTTCCTTGTTTTTCATACGAGCTATTGCATATAACTCCTCTAGAATTTTTTTCATGGTCTCCGGTTCATGCTTTCCACGCCCTTTTTCGGAAGCCGTCTTTTAGCCAGTTGTTGTCTTATTATTTTTTGGTGGGCCCATCTTGCCCGCTCGGGACTGCTCGCTTTGATCCTGCGCAAGATAAAAGGTGCCTGGAACGGACTTACAAAGTTCGTAGCTTTTGGACAATGTCGGCGACTTAGTCGCAAAAAGCGGCAGAAGTCAGTCAAAACAAAGGAAAAATTAAATGACCCTCTTGGGTTTATTTTGCTACAGACACAGTACCTTTCTTTCCCGGATCTCGAAAAGTCATCTTGATTCTTATTAAAGGGAAGTATTTTTTCGCCGTATTATAAATCCTATATTGACCAAGCTTGTTCGGTTAAGATGGCTGGATATTAGCCTTGGTCTATTCGGCCAAAATCCAGCCATCTTGACCGCGCGCTTGGTCAACAAAGCATATTTCGTAGAAGACATATTGTATAGCATATCTTACGTCGCTTTTGGATGTAAAGCTTGAAATCCATGTTCTTGATTCTAGGGATTCTGTAACTATTTTGTAATACCACAACTTAAGAGTTGAAACAAACTACAACTCATTTCATTTTGTTCTCTCCAGGTATATCCTAGGACTACCTTATTGCAAGTGCAAACATGTTCCCTCAGCATCCAGACGATAACTTTGATACCGCAAATACCAGCTCGTAAAAATCAAAATGGCCTGTGGCCAATGGTCAGTTTCTGGCTCCCAAAAGAAATACAATTGGTTGACCAAAAGCAATGCGGGGTCCTGTTGGAAGGTACAAAAAATGTCACCATAGCAATAAAGGCAGCCTGTCCAGATGGCAAAGTTACAGAAGGTCTTAAAGCCATAGTTCCACAGATGAACATCCACAGTAACGTTTGGAATCCAAAAACTGGACTTCCAACTATATGGGTATGTAAAGGAAATATTTCTGTGAACATCGGCCTTTAAATTGATATACTTAGCTTTGCAACACTTTTGATGAAATCTACAGTCGTCAATGTGGCAGGTTAGATGTGTTCCTATAATTTTCCAACAATTCCAAGGTCTTGATACTTACTTGCCTTGTACCTAATAAATACTTCATTTTTTCAACATCTCTCTTTCAGGTCACTGTCCTCAAGCCGAAGGAAGATAACATACAGACTTGTACATCAGTTACAGATCCTCATATCACTGCTCTTGGAACGAATGGGTTTGTAACAAAGATTAAGAGCGTTGTTTTTTTGTTTGTTTGTTTTTTATATTCCAAGTCAAATTGCTATATGTAGACGCATTTCTTTTCACCAAGATTGGTAAAACTAATTGTGAATTTAATTGATCGCTGCAAGAAAGTAGTTTTTTGTTGCATTTTCCTAGCACTCAGTATTCTAAGGTTTGAATCGCTAAAATAAGAATGCCATCATCCCCCTTAATAGAGTTATCACGCTTCTTAGATGAACTAAAAAAGGAAAGAATTTTTCCTCACATACTAGATATTTCCATTTCATGGGTCTCGGTGACTTTATTCTTTACAAGAACGTGGAGAGAAAATTTGAGGTAAGGGTTTGTGGTTTCTTTGGAGGTTGTATTTTGGCCTCTTGTTTCGAAATGAACCTTACGACATAACCTAAGAATCGAATCAATCACAAAAGGGCTTTATGAAAAATGAAACAGTGAAAAAAAAAAAAACCCTTCCGGCGGGCGCTTGTCAAAGTTTATTTTGGTTAAACAGTAGTAAAAGGGTTTTGGGATTTAAACTAGTACACATATTTATATGACAAATGATACAAAAACACAAACAAACAAGCTATAGGCCCAGCTTAATCAATATGGATCAAACCACAGGCTTCTGTTTGTTTATATCTCTTGGAGTTGATGGAAATATTGAAAATTGTGTCCTGTTGTTATATCTATAGGTTCAAACGCGGCAGTGGGCCTGTGACGGTAGGCCATTTCCAAAGGGTGGACATAATGGAGCGGGAAGAATTAGTTGCAACTGTGGTGCAGTCCTCAGGGATCACAATGACGTAATTGAGTTCAGCTGTTGTAACGATCTTATGATTCGGGACAAGAGAACGCCCATTACAGTAAGAATACGCAGCAAGAAATGCTTATCACCAGGGATATCCATAAAGAGGGTTATACCCGGAGTAAATGGCAAATATGAGGTAAGTACATGATTGCTAAATGAGCTCAAAAGAGTCTCAGGAAGGATCATCGTTTTTTTTTAAAGAAATTTTCAATGGATTTCAAAGCCAAGGACAATTAAAATTAAAAGTGACTTTTGATCGTGACGACAAAATGTCCGTTTTAATACACATCGTCGGATTGGTATGTTTTACTTGCCCTTTGTAGTGCAAACTATGCAGTTACATTTTTGGCTTTCTCGAATTTTACGAAGGTACTGTTTCCGTCGGGTGCAAAGGTAGTGATAAGAAGAAATTATTGGGGACTTGATGTTGTCATCAAGACGCCGAGAGCAACTGACACAAAGCAAGAAGGAGGATTGTGCATGTACCCAGGACCTTACAACAAATATATAACTGACGCAGGTTTCAAGGAAAGGTATGAAACGAGAACCTCAATGAACATCCGTCAAGTAAATTCTTTTCAAAATGATTTTTCCTATTTTTAATCAGATTGGTAGTAAAGCAAATTTACTGTAGAAGTTGCCTCTTCCTACTTCTGGTTTATCTTGGCTCGCACAATTTTAAATTTTTTAGGTGTCATTTTTTCTCCGCACCCATAAAGCGCCCAGTATTCGATCAGCATATTTCTGGTGTCTTCAAAACAAACATTTTCTCTCTACATTAAAGCAAATATTGGTAACCAAGGTGCCTACAGTGGAGTTTGATGATTTACTTCTATTCGTCTCTGCATTAAAACATCGAGCACGCTTTGTAGAGTCCGTATCCGTTAATAATCTCAAAGCTCCTAATATTGGTTTTCCCTGTGAAGAGAAAATGTAAGAGGAGCTTCAGAGAAGTTTGGAATTTCATCACTTAGAAAAATGCTACGTCAGCACTTTTTTTTCCAGATTTCAAAGATAATGACCGTTAAAGTGAAGTTGCTTTTCTTTCTGGATTTTGATATTCCCTTACGACTTATTCTACCAAGTCATTGCCGCAAGTCAAATCTCCACACACATTTCAGCTGCTTATGGAAGATTCCTACGTAAATTTGAATAAAGACTCGATTAGAAGCTCAGGCTTTATTTTCTACAGATTCATGCTCTTGAATGGATCGGATTGTTGTATCCCTACACCATTGTAGTGAAGCTAGCAATCGATTCTTAACCAGTCTCCCTCAATTTCTTTTTTCGGGGCACAATCCTTTATTTCTTTTTAGAGCTTTCTTTAACACCTTCTATAGGTATTTGACTTTTATTTTTCAGGCTAGAGGTCGGTAGAAGCTACTTTGACACGCTCCCTGTGGATGTTCAAGATAGTGACGTGACATATTCCTCAGCATGTTTATGCCTGAAAGAAGGAGAGGGAAACGGTGGACCGCCTTCCTGCAAAAGTGTCTTCAAAGCTGCTTTTCCTACACTTGTGAAAGAAGATAATATGTCCACACTGAAGCCTCAAGCTTCACCTTCAAGCTTATGTGACAGAAATAAAAGAGATATCCATTTCTCGGATGATATCACTGATGAAGATATACAAGTCTACAAGCGAACACTTCATTTACATCCACGGTTCAAGAGATCAGTAGCCAACAAACAAGTTCCAAAGGAAAACGCTACACGTTATTGTGCCACGAGAATATCCGATACAGAGCTTGGAAAGCTTTGTGCAAAGGTCGGCGTCAATGTACAGCAGCTAGTTAACACTTGTT
This sequence comes from Stylophora pistillata, assembly GCF_964205215.1. Taxonomy (NCBI): domain Eukaryota; kingdom Metazoa; phylum Cnidaria; class Anthozoa; order Scleractinia; family Pocilloporidae; genus Stylophora; species Stylophora pistillata. The sequence continues at coordinate 20,822,545 of NC_142527.1, read as the reverse complement.
CGGTAGATGTTGAGGTGAGCCAGCGAACTGTAAACGAGCTTATGGCGCTTAAAGGAATTGATGGCCGAAATTTTGCGTAATGGCATTTGGCAATTAGTAGCATTCGTTATTATGATAATTGTCTTAAATTTCAGTTATGTTGTCTACTTTATTCCATTTAGGTTACTTCGTTACCTAGCGAATGCCTTCCGGAAGAAAAAAACATAGTCCGGGCCCTGTTTCTTTTAGGAAGTCACCACAATCTATGTATCGAGAATTCAATCTATTTATAGGAAGAATTCCAATAAATTAGAACAGAAGGCGTACATAAAAAGAAAAGGAAATATCTTTTACAGAAACCATCCATTTGACAACTAATGCGGCTTTATAATGCACGGCTTTCAACAGGACATGTTAAGAAGTTTAAGATTTTACAAGTTTTCCACTTACAAAATCAGCAATTCTATTGAATAACATGTTACGTGCTAATAACGTAATAGCGCTCTAAGTTATTGTGATAAGAATGCAAAGCCAATAATGAACGGAGATAGCTCCCAATTAAAGACTTGAGCCCTCGAACGCCCTTGGTTTAAGCTAATCAGCTAAGGGGGCTGGTCTCATTCTTTTTAGAATAGTCTTTTTGATTTGTGTTCTATGCGCGTCTTTATACTAGCTGTGTTTTGTTTGTTTTTTCTTTTTTTCATATTTATGTTTTATCGTCTTTTTTTCTACTTTTTTTGAAAGCTCACGGGAGACTTCTTCTTTGCAAGTGGCAGTGTGTCATTGTTAGTCGAACAGTGTGGAGTACTAGGGGCCAAAAATCTATCCATACCAGTTAACGGAAGTGATGAAAGAAATCCTGCTGCTGAAGCATTTGTTGAACAAGTAGCGGAGCTGCTGTGTCCAAATGATTGTACATTCAATGGAAAATGTGTCAATGGCTCATGCGTTTGTCACAAAGACTTCACAGCTTCTGACTGTTCGATGTCCATTTATCAGAAACCTGAGATTTACAGGTACTCCGTTGAACACACGTCTGTCTTAGGGCCTGTTTACATGGAGATATGCTCATCTTCCTGAGAGGGTCACCCTACTAGTGGAGTGACCCATCTCTATTTTTTTTCGTGGTTATGTTTGCATGTCAGATAGGGTCACCCCAGGGTAGGGTTACCCTATCAATTAGGTAGGGTGACCCTCCTATGAGAGCCAGGTTTTTGTTTACTCAAGCAAAGCAAACGCTCAAGGTAGGGTGACCCTAGGCTATCTCGAATTGCATCAAATGACGTCAAATGATGTATTTTGCGGGCCAAACTTCCAATCACAAAAACAAAATAGCGTCTCGTGCTTGTCGACCTGGCAAATAATTCCTAAGATATCAAGTAGAAGCTATCGCAAATGAGAATCAAAGTGCAGTAAATGGCTTGAACCCGGGGGTAACATGTGAAGGTGTAGTCTGATCGTCCGGGTGAGTGTAGTCCTGAGAAGGACTGTTGTCGATGGTAGTGACTGACGTTTCGATAACCTGTGCGGAAGTCATCATCAGAGTCAAGTGAATGATTGCTGTCAGTAGACATCTACTGACAGCAATCATTCACTTGACTCTGATGATGACTTCCGCACAGGTTATCGAAACGTCAGTCACTACCATCGACAACAGTCCTTCTCAGGACTACACTCACCCGGACGATCAGACTACACCTTCACACGAGAATCAAAGTGATAAGAATAATGTATAAGAATGTAATGTGTCTACGGACGTCTCAAATGTAGATCAAACCTCAGCGCCTCAGATTTCTTCGACGCTTAGGACGAGCCGGCGTCCAAACAACAACAGTAAGAAGACCGCAAAAAGAAAAGCTTAGCCTACAAGCGATCCAGTAGCACCGAAAAAACTTAAGTAATGGCAAATGGTTTTTCAGCCGACAACACATCTTTTCCTCGAGGGCTTCTTTGCAGCTGAAGATATGATCGTAAATCACTTGCTATTTTCATGAAAGCCTCACGATCCATTCTAAATGTTTTTCTCCATTCAGTATCTGGAAGACTACCGTCCAAAAGATTCTTCCACCACTATTCAGTTTTTCCTGGCTTCCTCCAAACTCCAAACTCTTCCTCGATGACAAACAATTCTTCTTAGCTGATTGCGTAGTCTTGCTAACGCTATAGAATACTGTAGAGTATTGGTTAGCGGCTTGAAATGTCAGAAGGCCTTGACGATGCCTTTGAGCTATTTGTATTAATAATAGTCGGCCATACCACTGAGAAACCACAGTCAAGATGCTGAAGAGAGGAAAATTGAATGTAGCACCAAAAAAGAACCGTTGCCCGCCATTTTGTTGTTTACGAAGCTCTGCGACGGAGCCATTCCGCTAGCCTTACCCCAGGGTAACCCGTGCGGTCGAGTTCGCATATACAGGAGGGCTATGTTTTGACCCTTCTGCTAGGGTAACCTTCCTAGGAGGGTGACCCTATCTCCATGTAAATAACCCCTTAATCAAAACCTATAGTTTTTGCCTGCTGATCATCTTCTAGATGATCAACCAAAGTCAAGAATTACCTTTTTAAATTTTATTGTAAATAGTTTTCAGAGTAAGTATTGTATATAGTTAAATCGCAACTTAATGTTTTAGATTTTGTATATTCAAATAGATGTTTAACTAGATGATTATTTTGGAAACACCCTCGATAGGGCTAACATGTGGTGTCTCCCTTTCTTTAATTTTTTTTTTCTGATTTGAATGAATAAAGTTCTATTAGATACATACTTTCTTCTTTTTTCGAAAACGGAAGGGGATTGGGGGAGGGGGGAAGGGGTAGACTTATTTTGCAAAAAAACAAATAGGGAAAAACCAAGGAAGGTGCATGTATTCTATTTATATTCTACACGTCTATCAATCAATCAGTGTCTGTAACTAAGTTAAGAAAATGCGAGAAAAAAAAAAAAAACCACCCCATCTTTTGGATAAGAGTGATGCATGTTCTTAAGATTTTCACCAACAGTGATTATTTTCTAGGTTGCAAGAGGAAGGTTTGTGCGACAGGCGTAAACGATCATGCAAGAAGGTGACTGTCTTTGGCGTCGATTTCAGGAATTCTACAAACCTGACCTGTCATATAAACGAATTCAAGGTCTGAAATTATCATTCTTGTTTTAGTGGTAGGCTCTTTGTGTCAATCGGAGCAGTGTACAAGACCAATAATTAAGCACTTAAATTTTCCCTCAATTGCTCCGGCTTTTTATCACATTTCAGGGCCTGCTTTTATTGTATACTCACCGCAGCGTTTTGTCTTGTTAATGAAATGTTTTGTTAGGTGTTTTATTCTTTGGTCTCATTAACGTGTTGACGTATGGATAAATGTAGGTCCTAAATAGCTCTTGGAAACCAAATGGTACAGAGCTAAGTTTCCCTGGTGTGATGACTGACTTGGTGCTTGTAGAATGCTATTTACCAGAGTCGCAGGTCACGCAAGGCTATTTCTCAGAAACTAACGAAGGAACGGCTGCCTCGGGATTGATAATATCGGTATCCAACGATGGTGAACACAAAAGCCAAGAAAATCTCACATTCATATCATCTGATTCAGCTTGCATGAGCTGCAATATTTCGTCCGGTTGTTTATTTAAGGCAAGTGTACTTTATCTAACTTTAATTATCATTGGACTATGACGACACAAAGGTGTATAACTAAAATAAAAAAATCAGATTGTCTCATTAAAGGTCTTGCGAGGGCCAGTAGCAAAACAAACAAACATAGAAATGATAGAAATAACATATAGAAATAATAGAATATTAATAGAAAGCTGACTAAAAATATATATTTAAAAAAATTATGCAAACACGGGAATTAAAAAAACAAAATTAACATAAATTGCAACAAGAGAAAGGAATCAAAACTGAAAAAAGTGCTCGTCGCTGTATTTTGTATCTAAGTCTGTGGTCATGAGTTGTTATGTGGATCTATTGGTACTTACACCATCATACATTACAGGGAAATTCTTGCATAATAAATGGCTACTGCTTCGCTCCTAACGAGACCAACCCTTTAGACTGGTGTTACCAGTGCCTTCCTGAAATAAGCACATCCACTTGGACGAAGCGCCAAGGTAAGTTAAACGAGCAATGTTCTACACATTTTGAGATATGATGATTTATTTAAAATCAATTTTCGCTTTATGGAGATTGTACTTAAACCTTTGCACCTAAACTGAGATAATTATAAATATAAATATAAACGAGCCTCAGTTCGCTCATTTTGCGTCTAAGGTCCTTCAAAGAATTATTTTGTTGAAATATTTTCCAATAAATGGTGACGCTTTGAAAATTTTAGTGAATCTGCCACCCAAGTTTTCGTCAACCTCTGACTACTTCGTGGTATCTGGAGAAACCCTTGAACTGCCCATTGATGTTGCAGACCCAGAAAATATGCCTGTTACCCCTTCACTAATGCAAGGAAGCCCAACTGAGGCGTCAATCGTCGACAATGTTTTAACATGGAAAGCCACCAATGAGGCCTCGACTAAGTTTTTTCTCAAAGCAACAGACGCTTGTCAAGCCACATCTTATGCTAACATCACCGTGTCCTTGGTTGTCTGCCAGTGTAAGAATAACGGAACCTGTGTACCCCACCCAAACTATCCGAGAGGATCAGGGTTCTATACTTGTAATTGCTTACCAGGATTTACTGGGGATAAATGTGAGACTAACATTGACGAGTGCCGGTCCTTTCCATGCTTTCGAGGTAAGGTGACTAATGCTCTCCTTCTCAAAAATTTTGAGAGGAATATGGGTTTTCATTTTTAGCAATTCATTGTACATCATGTCGCTCCAGGAGACTAATATGAAATATAGGCCATCATGAAAAGAAAATTAGGAAAGAAAAGGAAATCATGATTTTTTCCATCTAAAGGGAAAAAGTTACCTAACTGTACAGAACGATTGAAGCTGAGAAGAAAGGCAAAAAGGGAACGGATATTGTTTTTTTCTCAAAAAAAAAATATTTGAAAACAAAATTATAATTTCACCATATTCACAGCAAGGTAAGGTTGCCAAATTGATTTCCTGATCGAATACGGCGCCAACTACTGATATTCGTTATAATTTGTGACTTTCGACACCCATTGTTTCGATTGTCACGAACCTCATTGTATTAAATGAATACGATTTCCACTTTTAAAACTATTTTTGAGTTATATCCTTTTGGGAAATGTTTATTGCGAATTTGTTGTACATAAAATGTGGTATTTCGATATAAAACTATGTGACTTTCAAAAACGCGACACAAGGCTAAAATTGAAAGACGTGGATCCGTCTTAGACAAATCATTCCTTGATCCCTTCTGTAGAGATATATCAATTAAACGTTGGCTTGCTTTCTTTTGCGCTTAAGATGACCTAAAGTCATTTACCTCCGGTCGAGGGTTTATGGCGCCTTTTGTAGGTTTTTTTTTTTCTTTTTTACAATGCTGAGGCGGTTCTGGGCAATAAAACTATATTACATTTCCAAGTTCACCGTAAGGTAGCTGTACCCAAAATACTGGGATGGTAATTTTTGGTCGATGTGCCACCTCCAATGCGATCCTGGGAAAAGCTTCTTTCAACTCCTTTGTATGAATTCAAATTAACAAATGTATTAATTTCTTCTTCTTAGGTCGCTGTATCGATAGAGTGAATACGTACGAATGTGATTGTGACCCTGGATATGTTGGTCGGGACTGTGACACCCATTACGATCACTGTAGTTCTTTTCCTTGCGTCAATGGTCAGTATTCTGCTCGTTGAAAAATGATCGCTTTTCAAATCTAACTTTTTCTTTTTGACACACTGAGTTTTTTAAGAAGTATTCGTCGCATAATAGGCTAAATTATGTCTCTCCTATGGCAAAAGTATCATATAGCTTGAACTCAAATAGTTTAAATTGTTTTGGGAGGGCCTGGAGAGAACCAAATTGTCAATGTAAGTACAACAAGCAAAAGCTGAACTACCATCAACAAGAAATAAACGGGACTAAATGGGAAGTTAAAAATTCAGCAAACTATGGTTGCCACAGGTCATCAAAAAGTCAAGGAAAAATCAAGGAAAATTTCTATCTTTGAAGGATTATAGGTTAAAGAAACTCAACGATAAGCTGATGATAGGTTTCCAAGAAACTGAATCCTATTTCCATATTACCTGAGGGAGCTATCGATTTATGTGACTTGCTCAAAGCGTAAATTTGTGGATGGAGACGATGGCTAGAGGCTAGAGGACATTATTAGACAAGACTAACAGTTTTCAAAAACGCATGACTATGGCAACCAAGAAAATGATGAAACGATCAAACGAAACAACTTAAGTTCCCCCGTCCAAGGAAGGAATGGATACTGCAAACCTAAGCAAAGTAAGCTGTATAGTGGACTTGCACGCAATTTTTTTCCGATACGCAGATGACCATCACTTAATCTTCTCTGACTCTGACTATTGTGCCTCCGGACCAGTAAGAGGCCCTAACTTGTGCTTATCTCAAAACTGTCCTTATCCTGCAGGAAATTGCACGGACTACGTGGGTACATATAGATGTGCTTGCGATCCTGGATATAGCGGGCTTAATTGTACTATTGACGTCGATGAATGTGAGTCATCTCCCTGTGCATTCGGTGAGTTAGCAATTTATTCATTTGCTTCAGTATCCATCTTGCTATACAACAATGGCAATACTTCATGCTGATACATGACGTTATGGTATTTCCTGTTAACAAACCAGCTTTCTACCCATTAACAAGTTCACTTGCACAAGAGATGCATTTATTCATCAGTGATTAAGGAGTAATCATCTTTCTTTTTCTCTTCACGCGTAGGAGCATGCGTCGATCACGTCGACAAATACACTTGTGCATGTGATGATGGCTATACAGGATACGACTGTGACGTCGAAATCGACGAATGCCTGTCGTCGCCCTGTATCCGAGGTGATATTTTCAACATTTTGAACAATATTCGCAATCTTACTGTTGTAAGTTGTTCTCTTCAATTCTTGACGTTTAAAACCTCAAAGCACCAATTAGGAACTTTTTTACGACATAATTTTCTCATCTTCTCTGCAACACCATTTTAACTAAAAATATATTCCTTTTAAGCTTGCAATTTATCATCGTTATCAAATATTTCCAAGGAGTTATTTCTATTAATGCTACCTACTCCTTGGGTCGCAATTTGCAATAAGAGAAAATCTTGTGTAAGTAGTCATAAGTGACTTGTAAGTCATCTAAAGGACGAAAAAAGCAACCTTTCACACAAGCCTCAAACTATAAAAACGCCATGCTTACATTTAAGCCATGAGCCTCAGCCAAAGCTATCCCTTATACAAAAACATTTGGTGACATCCATCCAAAGGATGATACATTTATTAAAAAGCCGTCTGATATGCAATTTAATAATGAAAATTTAATTAAAATCGAGAAAAATTGCGATCGGGCGTCAAGTTGAGTAACTAATCTAATGATACACAAAGTCGATGTAAGTGTGACCTATCATCAAAAGAGGAGTAAGAATCGATGAAGGAGGGGTGGAGGGATGGGGCATGCTCAAATTTCCTCACACTTAAGGAAAAAGCGCGCTTTTAATTTACCTGTGGTTCGTACGGACAAGTGCCATGATAGTTTAATCTTTCATCATTTACGCACGTTTTGTATAAGCTGACTCTATCTATGTTACCAAATTTTTAATATTTTAAAAGTATGTTACAATTTTTAAATATTTCTTAAATTTGTAAATGAATACGTAATTCAACCTTCGGTTGCAATGTTTTTCAAATAAACTATCTATCTATCTATCTATCTATCTGCTCCTTGCTGATTAATGAAAGTAACCGTGCCGACTATCATGAGTCCATTTTTTTCAGGTACATGTGTGGACAACATCAACAGCTTTACCTGTATCTGCCCAACCGGATTCAGTGGTGTAAGTTGTGATGTGAACATAAATGATTGCCTCACAACCCCTTGTGTAAATGGTATGCAATTTTAGGTCATTCTTTAAAGCTACATAGGCATTGAAGTTATACTTTAAAATGCGGCTAGTATTTATTATGAAGCAACTGAAGTAACCATGGAGCACGATGGGCTAACTTCACCTTCTAATACGGGGTGACCTAATTCTCCCTTTGATTGATTTACTGCAGAGTCATATTAAAAGAAAAATTCGGACTTATTTGATTTCTACAGCTTGCAGAAGATCGTACACTCCCTCAGATCCAGTGATGATGATAGCTAGTTCCATATTAATTGCATTATTTTGCCTCCAATTGCTTTGTTGTTTTTCTTAGGGACCTGTATTGACTTAGTGAATAACTACACGTGTAACTGCTTCGCTGGCTTTACCGGTCCAAACTGCGATATTAAAATAGAGAACTGTACCGAGGATTCCTGTTACTCTAATGTGACTTGCTTCAAAAAGAGTGACAGAATTAGCTGTGGTCCATGTCCCTTGGGGCTCACCGGAGATGGAAAGAATTGCAAAGGTATTAGTCCCATATTTTGAAGGGATAGAGCTTAAGACCAATCGATAAAGTAGATATGGTCACTGATAATTCATCTGTCTAGTAATTTCCATCTTTTCAAACTACTCCCAAGATGCTAGAATGAAAATGGATCATTGTCTCATTTCGAAATACTAAATAAAACTGATGACAAAGCTGATTACATTTCGGATGTGTTAACTTTTAGACATCAACTACTGTGTAAGTCACGAATGCAGAAACAATGGATCATGTGTAGATGGCATTAGCAATTACACATGTAACTGTCTGGATGGATTTGCTGGAGATCGTTGTGAGATTGGTAAGTTGACTTGCTTTATCGTGCATATGGTCCAGTCGCGAGTAGAAATTTTTGTATCCACACTTTTACAGATTGTGACGCTGTCAAATCTTCAATCTAGTTTTTAGGGGCAACAACGAATTGGCTTTTCTAATTATGTTCCATGCTATCATTAACATCGACATAAACTAAGCCCAGACTTAGCATACAAGATCTTTTCACAATTTAGTTGTTCTATTCGACCTGATAATTAAGCTTTCATACCTAAAACGTTTTGCCAAGCAATAATCATTATTGTAAAGTTATTGCTAATTTTCTCGTTTTGTCAAATTAATTACAGACATAGACAACTGCGTTAATCACACGTGTGCTAATGGTGGATCATGTGTAGATGGCGTCAATAACTACTCTTGCAGTTGTAGGGCCGGGTTTACTGGAGATCGATGTGGTAATGGTAAGAAATTGTCGGCCTATCTTGCCGTCATTATCGATCATTGTTATGTGCCATATGTCTCGTAGAAAGTTTCATTAAAGAATGTATTAAACTGATTTCAAGAAACTGAAACCACTGTTAGAGTAGGTATATTAGGTATCAAGAACGTGTTCACGAGAAAACCGGGCAAGGGGCGATAAACTTAAAATCACCGATTTGGCTCAAACTTGGCACAGATGCTAAGTATCATGAGTTAACAAATTTGTCGAAATAATAGGTCAAAATATTTAATTCCTTGGCAGCTATAGGGTCCCCCTGAGAAAACCCCCATTTCCAGCATTTTTGGCATAATTAATTACCTAACTTGAATTGCTGCTGTGACAAACCGAAAATCCATCTGTAAATTCAATCAACTGGGTTGTGTTTTATATCTATCAGAGTTTAAGAAAATCAAATTGTTTTAACTTTTTCATTTCCGCATTTCTTCCCTTACCTCTCCCTCAAGTAAAGACGACTTATTCTGGTTTTGACAAAGTCCAAAAATAAGTTAAGGGTATTTTAAGGCCCAATATCTCCGATGGCCACTTCTGATCATTATTCCTATATGAGCAGTGAAAGCCATCACTGGACTTTTAAAATCAGTAGTAACATTTTGGGGCAACTGATTCCATAACCCATGCTGACGTGAAATTTACATCTATCTCCCGCTTTTTAGTCTCTATCATCAAAATTCCGCCACATCTTTGTTTTATTAACTTAAAATAAATTGAAATTTGCAAGAAATTTCCTAGAGAGTATCGTTTAAATGTGAACGAGGAGACAATCTTTGAATAGAGGAAGTTGAGTCCTTTTTGAGACCTTTTTCGTAGCCATATTTGGATTATTCTCGAGGAAACGCGGCAGTTGATGAACACCAAGGACGCATATAGTCGACCTTTCCGACAAAAGAGATCTAGGAAAAAACTTGATAGTACAGACATGTCTCTGTGCTGCCTCATGATCAGTTGCAACGTTTAGCTTGACATAATTTGTTAGATAAGTAGCCATTTGTGTACTAGATTCGATTTGCTTCGTTGCCTTGTTGAAATATTAAAACTCGTACTTCGGTAAATTGGAGTAATTTTCCTCATTAAATTCTTAATCGCTTTATTTTTGCCTCCTACTCTCCATAGATATCGATGACTGTCATAATCATACCTGCCAAAACGGTGCCTCCTGTGTTGATGGTGTTAATGACTACTTGTGTGCTTGCCTGGTAGGCTTCACTGGATCTAAGTGTGAAACTGGTGGGTTGTCATTTCAGATATTCCCAAGAAGAACATAGGAATTTCTGAAAACTCTTTTTCAGACATTCAGAAATATAGTATTAAAGGACAAAAACGCTGAATCTGCTGGTTTGTTTATAAATAAAGACAATTTCCAAAAATAATGATGGATGATCATATTTCTTAGCGTTTTCTCCTACAGACATCGATGATTGTGTTAATCATACATGTACTAATGGTGGAACATGTGAAGATGGTGTTAACTCTTACTCGTGTAAATGTGTTGCGGGATTCAGTGGAAACCATTGTCAAAATAGTGAGTTATTGTTATTATACATTTACCCTTTTAATTTATTTACAATAACGATTTATTCGTCATCTATCTTCAAATTTGTTTAATCTTACAAGTGTTTTTATAAATTTTCTTTATAAGCGGCTGGACCCTTATTAATAAAAAATTCCATGACTGAAATAGTCTTCCTATCAAAATCTTTTTCGTCTCTCTCGTCGTTTTGATACTCGGACTAATATCCTGTTTAATTTGTTCTTTTGCTTTTTGTTAGTCATTTGTTGTTGTTGTTGTTTTGAACGTTTTCAATTCCTTTTTTATCGAATGGAACTAAATCTATTAAAACTGTAATATTGGTTTATGTATTTACTTAGTTATCATTCCTTTTTATCATTAATTCTAAATTACTATTAGTTTCATTCGAATTTCTAAATATTTTCTCGAAAGTTTGGAACATCTGCTTTTGAATTTTGTTCCTTTACTTCGTTTTTGAAGAGAAATTTTGGGGATCAAAACAAACTTCTTAAATTAGAGGGCCGTACACTCAGATACGGCCCGCAAAATTGACCAGTAATAGCTAAAGCACCAACTGAGCGATTTATTAATTTCTAGTAAACAACAACTCAAGCAGGGTAAATCTACAACACGGGTCTCATAAATGCATTAATTTTTTATATTATTTTCTTTGTTTTGCGAACGGTATATATTATTTTCGAGTGTCTACATGTTCTTGTTCAACGGAATACTTTAATTTTGAAATGGTAAATTCTATTAAACAACAAATTCAGTATGCTGAATCTACTTTGCGCACTTCTACGTGCATAACACTTATTTCTCCATCACGAGCAGAAAATTTTACAACCGCTTCTTTGAATAAAGCTCTGGTCTCGAAATGTTTTTTTTTTTTGTTCGTTTGTTTGTCACTTACTTTTGATAGACATCGATGATTGTCGTAACCATAGCTGCCAAAATGGTGCATCCTGTGTTGATGGTGTCAACGATTACTCGTGCGCATGCGTGCATGACTTCACTGGACAGAGTTGTGAAACAAGTAGGTTATCGTTTCTAGAAACTCATCACTAATGGCAACTAGCTAACCAGCAAGTTTCGGGAACAGCAATTTGTATCAATCAAATGCTCATTCTTTCAGTAGGATATCAATCTTTATTTATTTTTTCTTCTTTTGGCGTTTTGAGCTCGGTTCGTCACCCTCATTTGGGTAAAAGGTTTAACGGTATGTATTTATCACTTACTTTCGATAGATATCGGTAATTTTCATAATCAATCCTGCCATAACGGTGCCTCCTGTGTTGATGGAAGCAATGATTACTCGTGTGTACACTGAATCTAGTTGTAAAATTGGTGGTTTGTCATTTCAAAAATTCCTAAGGAGAATGTAGGATTTGCTATATTCAATTTTAAGGTTAAGCATTGGCAATTTTCCTTGAAAAAAAGTTGAAGCGCACATTGGATTGATAATAGAACACATTTTTTCGACAATTAGAAAGAACAGTATCGTAGAAAAAATTAATTTTTGTTCAACTAAGCTGTTGGTTTGTCTTTAAATGAAGAAATTGCCAGGATTT